>NC_133368.1:28592421-28892421 GCF_049309525.1 Garra rufa | reverse complement strand
AGCGGTTCCTTAAAAAAAGTAACACAGATTAAACCACCAACAAAACATTCCCACTCATAAGCTGCAATGTTTATCTCTCTTTCTCTCTCTGCGGCTGAATATGGAGCTCATGTCGGCAAAGACACTGTAATTATAGCTGGTTTTGCATATTATAGGCACTAATTACAGTTTATTCAAATCAGTTGTGAAAGATAATGTTTTGATGAGTCAAGAAATGATGCGCTGCATTCATAGTTATTTTGGTAAATGGAAACTCAAGCATTAAAATCATTGATGGCCCTCTAAATAGAACCAGACAGTTTTATGTTACGAATATACAGGACTAGGCATGAAAACTAAGTGAGGAAAAAGAAAAACATAAAACAGCGTAGAAGAAACAAAAGAGAGCAAATGAGAGCAAACTGAGACATTTTTAGACTGTTGCTTGTCATTTTTTCTCAAGCATAGACAAATAGATCTCCTCCAGCGTTTCTGAGGAAAGTCTCACAAATTATCCTCAGATTTGCAAAGATATTAGTCTGCTAGCAAAAGTTTGCAGTTTCAATTAAATTCCTCAAATTTCAAAACAAATATCAAATACAAATAAAAAATTTCAAAGCAAATATCATCAATGACTAAATTATGTAAGCTAGTGTAAGTAATTTTAGACTCTTCTTGTCAACAGCCTGAATTTATGTCTATTTGTATTTCTCCTAAGAAATATCATGGGAAACATCTGAGACTGAATGTAAATGAGAGGAGCTTTGAAAGACAAACATCTGAGCAATACAATTACAAGTATTAAAAGTATTACAGTCTCTCATATTTAATATATTTAATATACACTACCTTTCAAATGTTTGAAGTCTATTATGCATTTATTTGGTCAAAAATAAAGTAAAACAGCAATGTTAGAAAATAATACAAGTTAAAATGATTAATCAAAATTTAACTTTCGATATTATCTTCAAACAGTTACGAAAATACAATAATCAAGATACAGTTATTATTGCTCCCTATTGCACCCCCTTTGTGTGCTTTCGCTCCTCTATTAAAGCCCAATTTCACATGCAAATCAGTAAAATCATTTAACGTGACTTGCGTAAAATGAGAGGTGCTTGATTTATTAATGTTTTTTTGATGTGGTGTTTTTAAAAGCACAAAAGAGAATTTGCGCTGTTCTGTGTATGCACTCGGAGACGGAACAGAACACAGACAAGTAAAGTGAACTTTTAGCTTAAGATGCGTACCTGAATGGTCAAATGCATGTAAATATATGTCAAAATGCGGTGTTTGGTGATTATTCGTGTAAACCTTCATCAGTTATGTCTCAAATTAACATAAACAGTTGAAGATGAAAATACGCGTCTAACAGTATATTGGATCCGTGCAGCTCTTAAAGCGGCCTCAAGTAATATTCCTTCTGTCGTCTCTGTGCTTAATGTTAATCAAACAACAAAAGACAAAGACAAAATCACTCACTGCTCTTGACGGTGGTACTTTTGTAGTTTTTATACGAAACAAAGCATGTTTAATTCTTACACTGAAGACTATGCTGTTTTATTTTACATTCAATTAATTACATTAGTTTCATTTGTATCTTTTTTTTATTGTATTGCTATCTTTAAATTAATCAATCATATAAAGTTTCGGACCCACTCATAATTGTGTTAAAGGGGTCATCGGGTGCAAAACTAACTTTTCTAAGTTGTTTGAACATTAATGTGTGTTGGCAGTTTGTGTACACAACCACCCTACAATGATAAAAATCCACCCAGTGGTATTTTTTAAATCTTTAAAAGTAATATCCCCTTTTTAAAATCAGATCATTCTTAGCTTCTTGTCGTTGTGAGGAAATACATTTGATTGACATTAGCGCCTTACCTTAGACCTGCCCTCACCGAGCTGAAACAGTCCGAATACGATCCTCATTGTGTCGACTCAGGTGCAGAGGAAGACTCTAATTGAGCGATTGAGGTGTTCTGTTGTTGGATGTAATAATGAACAAAGCAGTAGTCATTTACTACCGACGTCTGAGCCGCTGAAGACGCAGAAGTTTAATGTTTTAAATGGAAAGCGCCAATCCTGATTTACATATTCATCTGCCTTCCTGCAAATCGTTCCTGATGCAGTAAAGTAAACATAATCCCAGAGAGGGGCGGGGCGAGTAGAGCTCGCTGGCATTTAAAGGGGCCATGTCTTAAAATGAGCTGAAATTTTGCAGAGCTGATTTTGACAAGGTAAAAGGGTGTTTTTTTACACTACTGTTGAGAATTTGAGTGTATTAGAGACTTGTCATTAAGACCCCAAAGAATCATATGAACTTGTGGAAAATGGGCATCCGATGACCCCATTAAATAATCGTGATTACAATATTGACCAAAATAATCATGATTATGATTTTTTCCATAATCGAGCAGCCCTAATTTAAATAAGTGAACTGTATGAATTTCGTTAAACTTTCTGGCCATTGTTATTAAGCAATCAAATTTATTTAACATGAACTGACTTGAAAATGTAGTAATTACACCATAAATGCATATAATTAAAGTAACTGCCTGTTTTTGCAAAAAAGTGCAAAAAGAGTCTCATGGCTGGTAAAAAAACATTTTGGCTGGTGAATTTTCTCATATCACCGGCCATTGGCAGATGTGGCAAAAAGTTACTTTTAGGCCCTGTTTATATCCCTATATCCACACTGAAAGTGTAAAGTGAAAGCTGAGCTAAAAAGACTTAAGATTCGATCAGTAGTTGCTGTTGCAGACATCTCTATTATTGATCACTTAGTATTAGGGAATTTGCAGAAACACCTAATCCTAGGTATTAAACTTTAGTGGAGAACTTATCCTTCGCCATTTGTGCTGAATGATACCTCAAATGGTGCAGCTTGTTGAGAAGAGGTGTGCTATTACCTTCCTACGTGATTGGACTTACGATTATCATCTACTAGGCGATAAAGCAAGTTTGAAAATACCAGTGAAGGGATCAAGCCATATCTAGGGACTAGAATGTCTGTAGCCACCTTATGTTTAGATGGACAGATATTCTCATTTCAAAGTCTTCTGAGTTGCTCAAATATCTTGCTCACAGTGCAGACAAGGTTTAATCTGTTATTTGATCATTTGCTTGAGTGATTTTGCACAAACGCAAATGCAAAATTGGCGAAAAGTCACGAGAGGTGGGAGTGCTGCTGTGATTGACTGATTATGCTGTTCAGCTGCTAACACTCAACTGTCATGTTTAAAGCTGTTCCACCAATCAGCCTGAATGGGTCAGGCTTGGTAATGGATGGACTAATTACGAAGTAAACAGCTCACCCACTTGCACATCACCACTTTGGGTCACATTCGAAACGAAATTAACAGATTATCGGGGAGTGAGCCGGTTTGAGTGACCACTCAGCTCTGTTAAATTAAAGCTGCACCTTGTTGTCTGTGTACTTTCATGACAATTTTGTGTTTTCCAAACATTTGTGGACTAATAGTGGAGCAACAGTCAGTACAGATCATTTTGTTTGCATTACATTGTACATTACTCGAATAGACTTTCATGTGACTTGGTTTTAATCAATGATATGTTATTATAACAGTGGGACTATAATTATTGGCTGCTTGTTATAGTGTCACACCTTGTTTACAACAGGCATTGTTGCAACAGCTTGAGACTGTCTACACTAAACAAGTCAAAGCGACCGTTGCAAATGCACTTGTACTTTGTGTCAGTAATAGAACCGGGCAGCAGTTTACTTTCATTGACTTGTTCATTGACGTCAAAGCTTCCAGTGTAGACAGAATGGCTGTTTGTAATGGGTTCTATTGGTTTTTAAAGCACCTGGTGTACAGTACATGGTGTTTCCCATCTCTTTAATCGATATATCTGTGTCAAGCTATAGGTGTGCATAGATCCCAGCCCTTCATATTTTTTAGATTTTTTTATAGATAATTACATTTTTTGTTTTTGTTTGTTGCACACTTACCATTTTACAATAGAATAAATTAAAGAGCATTAATTAAATGTAATTTAACAAACAAATAAGAGTAGATGAACACACAACAATTAAAGTCGTAATATTTTGAGAATAAAGTCAAAATTACGAGAATAAAGTTGAAATATTTTGAGAATAAAGTCGAAATATTTCGACAATGAAGTCGAAATATTTAGACAATACAGTCAAAATTATGAGAATAAATTTGAAATGTTTTTCAAATTTTTTATATTTTATATATTTTTTATATTTTATTAATATTTTTAATGTTTTATCTCGCAATTTCGACTTTATTCTCAAAATTTCAACTTTATTCTTCATAAAGTCAAAATGTTTCAAGAATAAAGTTGAAACAGTCAGACTTTATTCTCAAAATATTTCAACTTTATTCTTGAAACTTTTTGACTTTATTCTTGAAATATTTCGACTTTATTCTCAAATATTTTGACTTTATTCTCAAAAAAATTTGAATTTATTCTCGAAAAAATTCAAATTTATTCTCAAAATATTTCAACTTTATTCTCTAAACATTTTGACTTTATTCTTGAAATATTTCAACTTTATTCTCGTAATTTCGACTTTATTCTCAAAATATTATGACTTTATTCTCTAAATATTTCTACCTAATTCTCAAAATAATTCAACTTTATTCTCGTAGTTTTTCGTCTTTATTCTCTAAATATTTCAACTTTATTCTCAAAAGATTTTTACTTTATTCTTGTAATATTTAGACTTTATTCTCAAAATATTATGACTTTAATCTTGAAATTTTAGATTTTTGATATTTTTTAATGTGACACCAAAAGAAATATTATAGTGCGCAAATATCCGAACCCCAGCACAGAAAACTGGACTAAAAAGAAGTTCTGGGATCCAAACACCATGCACCACACACATTACATCACATGGACAAAAGAGTGTGTGGCTTAGAAGACAAGACAATACCTGAGGGTCAGGGTTCTGTCACCACACTAAGAATAACCTCGACTGATGTGACAGAACCCTGACACTCTTGATGAGCGACACCTGCGCACTACACCGCCCTCGAGTTTCATGTAGGTGCTCCAGAAGGATGTACGGAGGTGTGTCTACAATTGAAAGTTGAAAGTTGAAAGTTTATTTGCACATATAACATTTATAATATGACTTTACAAATCCAATAAAAGAAGAAAATGAAAATACTGTGCGGGAGAGAGTGAGAAAACCATGAGGTCTTATAAAACCACCTCCCCAAAATCACATTAAATGGACATAAAATTACATAATCAAGCAATCTATTTGAATTACTCATAATTCTTAAGAATTTCTTTTGTATTAATAAAATCTTATTTAGATATGTTTGACAAGTTGCACCCCAAACAATATTACAGTACAGAATGTGGGGATAGATTAAACTATAATATAATGTTTTCATGCATGAAATATCAATGAAAGAGCGAACTCTAATCAGTATACCAACAGATTTCATTATTTTTCTACAAACATGTTGAATATGATATTTCCAGGTTAGTTTTTGGTCGACAATGACACCTAAAAATTTTATTTGGTTCACTTGGCTAATTTTTAAACCATCAATTAATACCTCTATGTCCTGACAATCTCCTTTGTTTTTTGCGCTAAAAATCATATAGTTCGTTTTTTGTATATTTAGAGAAAGTTTATTTACTTTAAACCATTTAGAAATATTTTGTAACTCTTCATTTGCTTCTCTTATCAATGTTTCAATGTTAGAATGAGATAATAAAAGACATGTATCATCTGCAAACATGAGTGGCATAACATTTTTACAGACAACTCTTAAATCATTGATATAGATTAGAAATAATAGAGGTCCCAAAATGGACCCCTGCGGTACCCCGCATAATAGTTTTCCCCTACTTGAGCTCAGATTGTTAACATAAACAAATTTCTCTCTCTCATCCAAATAGTTTGGTACCCAATTTAAGGCTGTATTTTTAATGCCATAATTTTCTAATTTTGCTAAAAGAATATTATGATTTATTGTGTCGAATGCTTTTGACAAATCTAAAAATATACCAATAGTGTTCTTTTTCTCATGCAGGTTTTTTGTGATTTTATCGACAAACTGTAAAAGAGCCATTTCTGTAAATGGGGAGAGAGAGAGATGATCTGGCCTGGCATTTTTGTTTTGTGTGTGTGGCAGTTGGCCACCTTTTTTTTTTTTTTTTTTCAGGATTTTTTGATTAATAGAATGTTCAAAAGAACAATATTTATTTAAACATTATAAATGTCTAAACTGTCACTTTTGATCAATTTAATGCATCCTCGCTGAATAAAACTATTCATTTCTTTTAAAAAAATGTTACTGACTCCAAACTTTTGGAAGGTAGTGTATATAAATTCAACTAAACTTTCTTGTCTGTCCCTACAGATTATGACAATCCTACAGGCACAGACACAGACACATATTTTTTGGCAGATCCAGGCACGTTTCAGAGGTTAGAGAGGTTTGAGAAATGCAACACTAGACAAACCAACTGGGTCTAGTCTTTAACTTGACTCCTCATCTACAGTCAGCTTCTGAAGTGTCCAAGAGTCCTACTCCAATTCCTAATCTTGTTAGGTGAAGATTGAACTGTGCCACAGGTAACGTTTTCCAAGCAGCTTCTTGTGCTGTAGCTACTGTACTTTCCCCTCTTCACTCTCTTCACTGTTATCTGTTCAACAGTAAATGCAATAGTGCAACATTTACTAACAGCGAATTGATTAAATTGATTAACAGTGTTATTTTAGAATAATTTTGTCTGGGATTGCTGACTGAACAACTTTGCAACTTCAGTGATGTTGATTCAGATGACTAAATTGGTCTTTAATGGTACTGAGAAAGTGCTTTTTTTGTTTAGCGTGGTGCATTTTCTTTCCTTTTTTTGGCAAAACAGAACACTTAAATACTTCATACCAAATTCTTAAACAAAAAGAATTTATTTCATGCTGAAGGTTTCCAAAATATATATATATATTTCTTCAAGGATAATACATAAATAAAACAGTCTGGACCACAAAAACTGTCATAAGGGTCAATTTTATTTAAATTGAGATTTATAAATCATCTGAAAGCTGAATAAATAAGCTTTCGACTGATGCATGGTTTGTTAGGATTGGGGCCGAGATACAACTATTTGAAAATCTGGAATCTGAGGGTGCAAAAAAATTGAAATATTGAGAAAATCGCCTTTAAAGTTGTCCATATGAAGTTCTTAGCAATGCATAATGCTAATCAAAAATTCTTGGAACATGATCTTTACTTAATATCCTGATTTTTGGCATAAATGAAAAATCGATAATTTTGACCCATACTATGTAACGTTGGGTAATGCTAAAAATATATTTGTGCAACTGGTTTTGTGTTCCAGGATCACAAATGTTCAGTAACTATTTGATTAATTTATGCAGTAGAATCCAAATATGCTTTTTTTACTTCAGTGCGGTCAGTTTTTCTGACATTAATTTCTTGCCAAAATAGACCACTCAAATACTTCACTTTATGCCAGCCCCACAAACAAAAATGATGTATTACAGTATATGCCAAGAGTTTCCATTTAATACTTTTGAAACACACTACATCCTTTAGCAAAATCAAAAGATGTTGAACCTTCAGAAGACTTGATTATGTAGCCAAATATTTATGTGGTCAGTTAATTCAAAGAGAATATATATATAAAGTAATCAAGCGTGTTCTTTTGATTTTCATCAAAAAAGCACCCCAGATTTATCGTTAACACATCACCCACCTACAACACAGAAAAGCATGTACCCGGCATACATAGAAAGTCTTTCAATACTCCTTGAAAAAGATCCCAGGCTTCATGACTTGAGGTTGCCTGAGAGATTACAAAGAGTGTGTGGCAGAGTCAAGGCAGTGGGTGGCTAGTGTTTAAGAAGGCTGAAAATAAGACGTTTGTTGGTCACTACATTATTCTTTAACATCCCTTTGTGTTTTGATTCCTTATGCCTGATATTACAGAGAGAAATAGCCATCATCAGTAAGCTTTGATAATGTTTTGATGTGGGATGTCAAATCCCTTTTAATTCAGTTCATTGGTTTGGAAATGCTTTATGGCCATTAACCACACAGATCTGTCATGGTAGTGAGCTAATAGCTTCATTAAAGTGCAGCTCTCCAACCACAGCATACAGCTAGTCAGCTGACTGTAGTGAGAGGTTGTCATTTTGTCACACTTCTACTCTTTCTGTCATTTGACACTGACAATGTGTCATTTTAGAAGTTAGTTAGCTAATTATTCTAAAAGAGGAATCATGACGATGAGTACTTTTGTAGAAAATAACAGAGCAGACTTGAAGCTGACAGTTCACCTTTCTTTGTTCTGTGGAGAATAAAAGATTTTTTTTTGTCCAAACAGTGAAAGTCAGTGGGGTCCAATTCTATTTTGATTTTCAAAAGGTGAAACATTCTTTGTAATATCTTCTTTTATGTTCCACAGAAGGTCACACAGGTTTAAAATAATATAGAGGGCAAGTAAACGAAAATGTTCATTTTTGGTTAAAATATCCCTTTAATTTAAAGGGATAGTTCACCCAAAAATGAAAATTTGATGTGTATCTGCTTACCCCCAGGGAAACCAAGATGTAGGTGACTTTGTTTCCTCAGCAGAACACAAACGAAGATTTTTAACAAAAACCAGTGCAGTCTACCAGCCAAATAATATGAGTGGATGGGCACCAAACCTTTAAAAGTAAACAAAAACATGCACAGACAAATCCAAATTACACCCTGCGGCTCGTGACGATACATTGATGTCCTAAGACACGATTAATTGGTTTTTGTGAGAAACTGAACAGTATTTATATCATTTTTTACCTTTGATACACAGCCACGTCCATCTCTCCTGAGCACGAGATCATCATCCGGCTCGTGACATGTGAACGCGCTCTGGTGTAGAATACGCAAACGCCGGAAGCGATCTGTTGCATGTATACAACACTCATTGTTTACACAGTGCACAGAGATTGTGTGTATAGCGGCTATTCAAAATGGTAATTACTTGCGCTTATCCTGATTGTTCAAACCGATTTGAAGCTAAAAGATTTTGCTTGCGCAAACTCATCTGAGACTTTTCACCTATTTCCCCTTTATGGCGTTTGTGTATTCTACGCCAGAGCGCGTTCACATGTCACGAGCCGGATGCAAAGCTCGTGCTCAGGACAGATGGACGTGGCTGTGTATCAAAGGTAAAAAATTATATAAATACTGTTCAGTTTCTCGCAAAAACCGATGGTTTCGTGTCTTAGGACATCAATGTATCGCCACGAGTCGCAGGGTGTAATTTGGATTTGTCTGTGCATGTTTTTGTTTACTTTTAAAGTTTTGGTGCCCATCCACGTCCATTATTTGGCTGGTAGACTGCACCGGTTTTCGTTAAAAATCTTCGTTTGTGTTTTTCTGAGGAAACAATGTCACCTACATCTTGGATGCATTGGGGGTAAGCAGGTAAACATCAAATTTTCATTTTTGGGTGAACTATCCCTTTAAGAGTACAAATTCTTGATAATTTGCTTACTGCCATGTCATCCATAATTGGTCAGTCGGAAAGAAATTAAGTTTTTTTTAGGAAAACATTCAAGGAATTTTCTCCAAATAGTGGATTTCAGTGGGAGCCAATGTGTTGAAGGTCCAAATTGCAGTTTCAATGCAGCTTCAAAGGGCTGTAAACAATACCATCTGAGGATTAAGGGTCTTATCTAATGAACTAAAGAAAATGACCAATTGTTTCACTACATAAAACCCTTATTCCTCTGCTGGGATGGTGTAGAGCCCTTTAAAGCTGCTATGAAACTGCAAGTTGGACCTTCAACCCGTTGGCTCCCATTGAAGTTCAGTTAACAGAGAATGTTTTCCTCAAAACCTTAATTTCTTTATGACTAAAAAAGAAAGACATGATGAAACTGATGCAGTGTGTTTAAACAAATAAGAGTACATCAGAGAGTTTTTGGTTTGTTCTGAAGAACCCCATGTGATTATACTGATTGTAACAATTTCAAATCAGCAAACAAAGCAAAAGCATCTTGGTTTGTTTTTCTCTTCTGTCTTATGTCAGTCTAAATTGAGGCCTCTCAATGGAGAACTGTTTTTCTTGGTGGCCTCCAACTGAGAATAGGAAATTTTGTTACAATCAAAGTATTGCTTCCTGGCCAGTATGTTTACTGAATAACGTGGGTTGTTTGCTGCTATTCAATCTAAACTGCCATGTTGTGATATGAGTTTTGACTTTTTCTGCTCTACTCTTCTTTTTCAGATGGGTTGTAAAGTGACTGTCTTGCTGTTCATCTATTTCCTGGCTACAAACTACTACTGGATCCTGGTGGAGGGCTTGTACCTGCACAGTCTCATCTTCATGGCCTTCTTGTCAGACTCTAAATACCTGTGGGGCTTCACTTTGATCGGGTGGGGTGAGTATGTCACGGTAGTGAATTTCCTGAAAGAGGCAATTTGTAAAAATTCCCGCTTCTGTTGGGTTTGTAACATTTCTTGGTAAATTAAATGCTGCTGCTGGCGTTTTTGTTTTTCAGCCAGGTATCTGGTTTTGTTTACGGACAGCTGTGTGACATGTAATTGTACTCTTCTCAAAGAACAAGGCCAATCATTTTTCCACTCATATTTTCATTTTAGGCTGCCTATAGCTGGATGCTATTTTATAGTGACTATTGTGTGCATGTGACTGAGAGAGATGGTATAACAAAAATGCACTACCACATGTTGAAAACAGTTGTGCCGGTTAGAATTTTTTTCTGTTTCTTTGGTGCATACAGATTTCAAGAACAGGATTTTACTGTCACTTTGGATGAGTTTAATGTGTCCTTGCTAATTCCTTTTATATTAAATACAAGTGAAGTCAAAAGTTTACATTCACCTTGCAGAATCTGCAAAATGTTAATTATTTTACCAAAATAAGAGGGATCATATAAAATGCATGTTATTTTTTATTTAGTACTGACCTGAATAAGATATTTCACACAAAAGATGTTACATAAAGTCGACAAGAGAAAATAATCATTGGATTTATAAAAATGACCCTGTTCAAAAGTTTACATACGCTTGATTCTTAATACTGTGTTGCTACCAGAATGATCCACAGCTGTGTTTTTCATTTAGTGATAGTTGTTCACGAGTCCCTTGTTTGTCCTGAACCGTTAAACTGCCTGCTGTTCTTCAGAAAAATCCTTCAGGTCCCACAAATTCTTTGGGTTTTCAGAATTTTTGTGTATTTGAATCCTTTCCAACAATGACTGTATGATTTTGAGATCCATCTTTTCACACTGAGGACAACTGAGGGACTCATATGCAACTATTACAGAAGATTCTAATGCTCACTGATGCTCCAGAAGGAAAAACGAAGATCCAGGGGTGTAAACTTTTGAACAGAATGAAGATGTGAACATTTTTCTTAACTTGCCCTAAATATCATGTTTTTTTTTTTCATTTAGTACTTCACTTCAGAAGCTACAGAAGATACTTTCCCAGAAGACAAAATAAGTTCAATTTACCCTGATCTTCAAATTCAAAAAGTTTTCACCTCCTGGCTCTTAATGCATTGTGTTTCCTTCTGAAATCCAACGATTATTTTCTCTTGTCGACTTTATGTAACATCTTTTGTGTGAAATATCTTATTCAGGTCAGTACTAAATAAACTATTACAGAAGGTTCTAATGCTCACTGATGCTTCAGAAGGAAACACAATGCATTAAGAGCCAGGAGGTGAAAACTTTTTGAATTTGAAGATCAGGGTAAATTGAACTTATTTTTTCTTCTGGGAAAGTATCTTCTGTAGCTTCTGAAGTACTAAATGAAAAAAAAAACATGATATTTAGGGCAAATTAAGAAAAATGTTCACATCTTCATTCTGTTCAAAAGTTTACACCCCTGGCTCTTCATTTTTCCTTCTGGAGCATCAGTGAGAGTTTGAACCTTCTGTAATAGTTGCATGTGAGTCCCTCAGTTGTCCTCAGTATGAAAAGATGGATCTCAAAATACAGTCATTGTTGGAAAGGGTTCAAATACACAAACATGCTGAAAAAACAAAGAATTTGTGGGACCTAAAGGATTTTTCTGAAGAACAGCAGGCAGTTTAACTGTTCAGGACAAACAAGGGAGATATGAACAATATCTTATTCAGGTCAGTAGTAAATAAAAAATAACATGCATTTTGTGTGATCCCTCTTATGTGGGTAAAATAATTAATATTTTGCAGATTCTGCAAGGTGTATGTAAACTTTTGACTTTAGCTGTATATTTCCCTCCACAGAATGCATAATCATCTATAGCATGTTGACAAATGGAATCACACTGTAATACACATCAGACAGGAAACAAATTGACTGAATTGACTGTAAAAACCCAGAGCAAACACACAATGAGGACCCTGTGGAACAAAGAGAGGTGTATACTGAGAAGAGATGAATGGGGAGGAAGGAAACCACAGGGAGGAAGTAGAATAGCTACAAAAACAAAAGAGTTACTCTAATTGACCATATGAATCATGATCTGTACTTGACAAATACTGAACCGAGAGTTCTTTTTGTTTTTTTAACAGTGTTCTTTCACTATATTCTCCATTTCTGGATTAAGTGGTGGAGTTCTCCTCTCCCTGCTGTTAGGACAAAGTAACTCAAAAGCAAAAGAAGCCTGCAGAGATATTGAGCCACATGCATGCCATGCGACTTTCACACTGCTCTTTTCTTTAACTCGTAGCTTGAGAAAACATTGTGTTGTATGAAGAAAATTCTCTGCTTAAACAGAAATGAGAGGCTTTATAAATGCATACATCTACAGAAATCACGTGGGATCAAAATATTTTTCTGTTTTAGCAGTGTGTTTATAGTAGCTAAATATGTATTCAGTAGTGAATACTAATCCTTTTAATGTGAGTATTGGCTGGTGATAAAAATGCAGTACCTCATTCTAAAATAATTTTGACCTGTTTGGCTTAATGAAGAGTTAGTTTAAATTGCTGCGTAAATTGTTTTGAGAGCACTGACCTTAGTTTAGAGAAATGTGTCAAATCGAGTGAAAATTTTTTTTTTTGTTATGATACTTTCTTGTTCATTTATTCTGTTCTGCATTCTGATGCCTCCATATAATATAAAAAGACTATGTTAAATAACAAATAATAACTAAAGGCTACTTGATCTAAGCTAAGTGATCTGTGTGGATAATTATGTAGTATATGGGATATTATATCGTAAGTTCTGCAGTGTGACACGCTAAGCTCCATGTAAAATTGAATTGTATTGTAATTAAGTTTTCATGACCTTGTTTTGTCTGGGAAGTGCTATTAAAAATTCATGCCACTCTGCAGGAGCATTACAAATAAACTAGTGAATGCAAAAAGTAGATTAGTAGTATTGGAAAATAACTAAAAAATTGTATTTGATTTTATTTTATTTTTAAAAAATGATCATAATAATTTGTCATACTTTTACCTTTTTAAAAATATGTTTTGCCTCCAATATCCTTATGCATTTAGATGATAAATATACTGTAAGTCTGCCAATTGTCATAAATTATATTGCTCATTACACCTTCATTTGCTTAAAAAGATTAAAAAAAAAACTATTTTTTGTGCATTTTAATTAGAGGTTTAATGAGGCCTGAATATCCCATATTTTAACCAGCGAAACCTTAACAGTGATGCAATATAATTTTTGCTGAAAAGATTAATGATAACATTTTTTGTGGAAACTGTAATACAGGATTCCTTGGTAATAAAAAGTTTAGGAAAAGCATTTATTTGAAATCTTAACTGTCACTTTTGAGCATGTTAATATGTTCATGCTAAAACCTATTCATTTACTAAACTGACAGAGATGTGTAATAAGCTCTGAATATTGAATATCCAATGTTTCAGACAGCTAAACCTTGAGAGTGATGCAATATTTTACCAGGATGTTAGCGAACTAAATATTAACAAGGTCTCATTCCATTATTTCTTACCACGTTCCCTGTTTGAACAGTGACTAATCTTGTTAAGACAGAACAACTGTCTTAACTGCTGACAGCAGAACCATTCTCTGGATGGAGTTCACTGTGTTGGTCAAAACAGCAATTCAACAGGGATGTTGGTGGTCATCCCACATATATTCTGCAACTATTAAGGTCTTGCTTATCTAAGGATGCAGTGCTGAACATTATAAACAGATCCCACTTCAGAGATGGCTACCTTTTGAATATATATCTTATATATTCCTTTGAGAAATGTCTACATGGAAACCAATCCGCTATTATTTATAGCGAGAGGTATTCATACCCTTCCGTGCGCTCCCTCACTGAGAAACAGCACAACGACAGCTCACTGCAGTTTGTTTTGAGAGGTTGCTTCCTTTTCAAGTGGTTTCAAGTTGAAGTGTTCTTTATTTATTTGTCATTCCTGTTTGATGTGTTCCTACTGGAAGGGCAGAGATAGAAGCACTTTGATATGCAGATTCCCTGTTCTAGGAGCGGCTGCTCACTACATTCTCGTGAACGCGTTCGGCATGGCTTATTAATGACCTATGGGTTAAGTCTGTAAAAGTACAACACAATAATGTCACGTTGATTAGGTTAATGTAGTCATAATGAGGCGAAATGATCCGTGTTCAGAGGATGAGTGATTCATGTTGTGAATTTGATTTACTTAACATTTCAGTGCCAATAATAAGGGCACAATGAGGTTGTGTTATATAAAAGGTTCATATTTATTTGATAGAGCCATTGCTAGGAAAAGGAAACTGAGCTGTGCTGTGTGATGCAATAATAATTGTGGCAAAGGTAAATTTTAGTCTGAATTATTTAGAGTTCAGCAAAATGAGGACATATCTGTCAGTCACTCACATGCATTCATTTTTTTCCAAACCTGTATGAATTTTTAATTATTATTTTTTTTTTTTTAAAGGAGTTGTCTAATATGGAAGCCCATTTTACATAATCTCATAATTGTGTGATACAAACTCGCAAATCTAACTTTTGGAAGATAAAAACTCACAATTTTGAGTTTTTTTCTCGCAAATACAAGTTTATATCTTATAATTCTGACTTTTTTCTCACAGTTTTTTTTTCAGAATTGTATATAGATATAAACTTGCAATTGTGAGTTATAAAGTCCAATTTTGAGGGGAAAAAAGACTGATATGTTCTTAGAATTGCGAGTTTATCTCTCAGTTCTGATTTGATAACTCACGAGTGATAGATATAAACTAGATATAAACTTCTAAAGTCTGAATTTCTAAACAAACTGGCATTTTTTTCTTAGAATTGTAAGTTTAAATCTTGCAATTGTGACATTTTTTTCTCAGAACTGCGAGTTCATATCTCATAATTCTGACTTTATAACTGTCACGGTTAGGGCTGGACAATATATCGAACGATATTGTGAGGCGCGTTTAGTCAATGAAGCCGGTGCTTTGATTAGTAGTAAATCTCCATCACGTGCGTTCCGCTCAGGTTCCGCTGGAGCGGCAATTAATACACAGAGACGTAAATCTCTGACAAGCTACGCCATATCGAGCTTAATATCGAATGATGAATGATTAACTGTGGCCTGTACCTTTAAGAATTGATTAAACACATGAAAGTGTCCTAATGACATGTAGATTGTCATACTAGCAGATCCAAAACAGCATGTGTGCCTGTTAAAGCACATGAAATGAGCTCCATTCCTTCAGTGGTAGTATGAAGAGAATGTAGCGTAAGTCAGGGCACATATTATTTTAGAGAGATAATCCCAGACTCCCACAGTTACCCCATCATCGCCATGGGAACTGCTGTCTGAGAGGAGGGCACCCTCGATTGACACGCTCACCCTCAGATCCAGGCAGTTTTGCTTCTTGATATGCATGATGTGATCTTGGTTTTTCTGAGGTTATACCATGCATCTCATCAACAGAAAGCAGCATTTGTTCATTTAGTGGCTGAGCCACTCAATATTAAATATGCATGATAAAATAAATTAATATTACAGTTTGTTGAATAATGCAATCATTGTGGGCTTTCCAAAAGCAAAGCAATACTGAAAAGTCACATTTTAATATTATTATGCTTTGCATTTTAGAATCCTAATGTCTGTGGGAATAAATGTTACTCTTTTTGTCTTTAACTTTAATTAAAAAAATCATGATTCAGTCTTGTTGAAATGAATAACTTATATTATGTCTACACTCTAAAAAATACAAGGTTAAATACAACCCAGCGGTTTGTGAAATATGCACAAACCTAGCGACTGGGTTGTTTTGACGCAGTGGTTGGGTTAAATGTTCAACCTAACCTTCTGGGTAGTTTTATTTAACTCAACTATTGTTTAAAAAAATACTATTTGGCTGGCTTAAAATGAATCCAAAATAGGTTGTAATTTAAAAATCAGAGACATAATTACTTCAGCAATCATCAAAAGGTGAACATTTTGATGAACAATTTAAAACAATTAAAAAATTAGGTATTATTTAATAATTATTTATTCAACGTAATCATAAATGTTCATTTAATATTGGACACATTAATAAATGTTCATTTTTAAACTGTTTTGGGTTCATTTTAAGCAAGAAATATAGTAACTTTTAAGCACTTGTTAAATTAAATAAAACTACCCAGAAGGTTGGGTTAAACATTTAATATTTTTACTATTTTAAATAAGTGTTTTCTATTTTAATGTTTTAAAATGTCATTTATTCCTGTGATTTCAAAGGCTTCAGTGCCACATGATACTTCAGAAATCATTCTAATATGCTGATTTGCTTTTCAAGAAACATTCTTCTTCTTATTATCATTTTCAGTATTTAAAATATTGAAGCATTTTTTTGATGCAAAGATCAACATTTATCTGAAATAAAAAGCTTTTCTAAATCATTGTAAATTATAGTTTGTAAATTATAGAAATGAATACTTTTATTTAGCAAGGATATTTTAAATTGATCAAAAGTGATTATAAAGGCATTTATAACATTACTGTTTTTCTAAATTTTCTATTCATCAAAGAAACCTGAATAATTCTACTGTTTTTAACATAATAATAATAATAATATATGTTTTTTGAGCAGCAATCGTAATTTTATAATAATTTCTGAAGGATCATGTGACAATATAATTTTAAATAGAAAACAGTTATTTTTCATTGTAAAGAATATTTCAAAATTTTACACTTTTTGCTGTACTTAAAAAAAAAAAGTATGTGTCTTTATAAATAATATATTACATACATAATACTGAAAGTAGTCCTGTAGTCAGCAAAAAATTTGAACAGGATTTTGTTTACTCGGCTGTGTAGTGAAGGGCATATAGAAACGTTCCATGAACAGAATCCAAAATTAGTTTTGAGCTCTTTCAGTTTCAAAGCCTGACTGTGAATTGAAGGCAACTATTCAAAGTGAAAAATAATAATAATAATAATAATAATAATAATAATAATAATAATAATAATAATAATAATTTTGACATTTTACATTCAGTCAAGTTTCCAATGTACCAGAGAGAACAAATGCTCTTCCTGCCCAGTGTTTGGAATGAAAAACACTCCATTGGCAATAAGTAAACAAGCAATATTTTTTTATTGAGATTACTCCACAGGATATCCATCTGAGTGCAAATCTCCACAGGTGCTTTTGAACCCCTGGGGAGTCGTTGAAGGTCCAATCATGCTTCAGTACCTCCTTAAAATGTCCTAGGACATTTTAACATCCATTAACATGATGTTAGCTTTTGTTCACGCCATTTATTATGGTCTACTGGAATGCATACTAAATTAGGAAACTAAAATAGCATTGTATTCTTGTTAGGATAGTCCACATAATATGAAAGGATGCAATGTCATTTACATATCAGATCTTCAACTATTTACAAATTCTGTTTAGTTTCTTTAGATGTGTATTTGCAACATGGTGACCAGCAGCATCGTTTTTAGTTCAGATAATATAAATGATCAAAATACCACTAGCTTTACCATAATTTTCACCTTTTCCTTTCTTTTGTTTCAGGTGTTCCCGCTGTTTTTGTTGCAGCTTGGGCAGTTGTCAGGGCAACGCTGGCAGATGCAAGGTGAATTCATGTGTTCATCTTCACAGACTTCATATAGGGACTTAGTATGGGAGTGTTTGTGAAAGATATTGTGGGTAGAAATACATATTAATATCTTGGCTCTAAATCTAAAATGTATTATGTCTATGTTTATGTCTAGCCATGTTTATAAACTGCCGTTCAAAAGTTTGGGATCAGTAAGATTTTAATGTTTTTTAAAGTCTCTTATGCTCATCAAAGTTCCATTTATTTGATCAAAAACACAGAAAAAGTAATATTATGAAATATTTAAATTCAAAATAACAGTTTTTTAATTTAATATACTTTAATATACTTATTTAATATAATTTATTTCTTAGAGTGTTCTGAATTTATTTCTTTAGAGGATCATGTGACACTGATTACTGGTCTAATGATGCTAAAGATTTAGCTTAGCGTCACAGGAATAAATTATATTTTAAAGTATATTAAAAAAGAAAATCACTATTTTAAATTGCATTAACATTTCACAATATTGCAGTTCTTCTGTCTTTTCTTAATCAAATAAACGCAGCCTTGATAAGAAGAAAAGTCTCCTTTAAAAAGTCTCCTTTAAAAAACTTTTGAGCGGCTATGTGTATACAGTCAAGCCTGAAATTATTCATACCCCTGGCAAATTCTGACTTAAAGTTACTTTTATTTAACCAGCAAGGTTTTTTTGGACTGAAAATGACAGGCTTCTCTCGAAAGATAATAAGACAATGTACAAGAGGCACCATTGTGGAAAAAAATATTTCTCAGCTTTTATTTACATTTGAACAAAAAGTGGCATGTCCAAAATTATTCATACCCTTTGCAAACTGTCACAGTCTATGGGAAAATCCAAAGTTCTATACCATTCCAAATAGTCCAAGCTGTTCTAAAGCATCCTAATTACCCTGATTCATTGGGAACAGCTGCTTTAATCAACTCAACAAGTGAAAAACAGAAACTCTCTGCTGTTGGTTTGTGGACTGTAATGGCTAAGACAAAGGAGCTCACTGAGGACCTGCGGCTGCGCATTGTGGCTGCTCACAAGTCAGGAAAGGGCTATAAGACCATATCTAAATGTTTTGAAGTTCCAGTGGCTACAGTGCAAAGTATTATTAAAAAATACAAGATGTTCCGCACTGTGAAAAATCTCAGAGGACGTGGTTGGAACCACCATAGAGGACACCACTTCTCCAGAGAAGGCACACAAAAGCCCACTTGGCCTTTGCAAATGCTCATCTGGACAAAGAAGACGACTTCTGGTCTTCTGTTTTATAGTCAGATGAAACAAAAATTGAATTGTTTGGCCACAATGATGTAGCCTTCATTTTACATAAAAAAAAAAAGGGGAAGCCTTCAACCCTAAGAACACCATTCCCACTGTCAAACATGGTGGTGGAAACCTAATGTTTTGGGGGTGTTTTTCAGCCGGTGGACCAGGGACACTAATCACAGTAAACGGCACCATGAAAAAGGAGCAATACATCAAAATTCTCAACAACAACATCAGGCGGTCTGCAGAGAAACTTGACCTTGGGCACCAGTGGACATTTCAGCATGACCCAAAACACACAGCAAAAGTGGTGAAGAAATGATTAGCAGACAAAAACATTAATGTTTTGCAGTGGCCCTGCCAGAGTCCTGACTTAAATCCAATTGAGAATCTGTGGAGGGAGCTAAAGATCAGGGTGATGGCAAGGAGACCCTCCAACCTGAAAGAGTTGGAGCTCATCGCTAAAGACGAATGGGCAAAAATAGCAGTGGAGACATGCAAAAAGCTGGTCAGCAATTATAGGAAGCGTTTGATTGCTGTAATAGCCAATAAAGACTTTTCTATTGATTATTGAGAAGGATATGAATAATTTTGGACATGCCACTTTTTGTTCAAATGTAAATAAAAGCTGAGAAATATTTTTTTCCACAATGATGCCTCTTGTACATCATCTTACTATCTTTTGGGAGATGCCTGTGTCATTTCCGGTCAAAAAAAACTTGCTGGTTGAATAAAAAGTAACTTTAAGTCAGAATTTGCCAGGGGTATGAATAATTTCTGGCTTGACTGTATATGTTTTAATAAGAAGCAACACTGTTTCAAACAAACAGACCTGGTTGCAAAGTAGTTTCAGGCATATTAATGCTACAAAAAAAAAAAAAAAAGAAATTAACCAAAAAAATGTTAAAATGGTCACTGTATTGCTTAGTTTTATGTGTCTCTGGTCCGTCAGTTTTTTTAAATTAAGGTTTATACATAATTTGTTTGTTAGGATAGGACAATATTTGGACGAGATACAGCTATTTGAAAATCTGAAATCTGAGGATGCAAAAAAATCTAAATATTGAGAAAATTGCCTTTATAGCAATGCATATTTCTAATCAAAAATTAAGTTAATATATTTATAATAGGAAATTTACAACATATCTTCATGGAACATGGTCTTTACTTAATATTCTAATAATTTTTGGCAAAATTTTTGATCTATACAATGTATGTTTGACTATTGCTACAAATATACCTTGCTACTTAACACTGGTTGTGTGTTCAAGGGTCACGTATTTTTATGTTTAGTTTGTATGGTTCAAATGTTACTCATTGCTACTAGAAAGTAATTTGATCTGTAGGGTTTGTCATGGATGAGTAAATGTTTGTGTTCTTATGTTAAAACACCACTGCAGTGTTCATGCTGTTTATCACCAGATCGTCTTAATGAAGTAGTGTTTTCAAGTCACATTGATGTAGGACCATGCCTGAGGCGTTATCTTTCCCTGTTTTATTTTCAAACACTCGCTGAATGTCATTGTCTTACTCCCCTCGAGAGCAATTTGTATTCGTGCAGCTTACAGCCTGTTAGTGATGGTATAAAAGCAAATGTCTTAAAGCAACAACTTGCTGCTTCTCTGGGGGGAACATCCTTTATCAACATACGGTTTTGTTTAACTGGTACCTATTTTAGTCTTTCTTTTTTACGGGGTTGTTAAGGTGGCTTAGTTTAACTGATCACAGATTATATCTTTAACTTAATCTTCAGTGTATCTTAAAATAAAAGTCACACTGCATAATGTGTTTTAAGAGGGTCATATATACAGGTCGATGTCACATGAAATAAATGAATCTTTTGCAATATTAGGAAATATCACAAATTCTTTGAAATGTTGTAGTATGTTTCAGAAAAGATGTTTTCAGAAATTAGGGAAACATACTGTTATTTCTAAATATCACAAGGAGAATTTATGATGATGATAATAAGACTATAATAACAGCTATTGCCATATGCTTTCGCATACAGGGCAAAGTCTAACAAAAATCAAGGCAAACAGAAAAACTTAAATGCAATCAAAAAACAAACAGGTTAACAAGACACACTTGTAAACAAGAAATGAACAATGTACACAGTAAGCACAGCAAAATGCTTTTAAAATCACAGCAGCAAAAACTGTCCAATTTAATTTCAAGGTTGAGAGAGAAGGGGAAAAAAACTGTTATGTAAAACTAAATTAGAACTTGGGCCACATGGAGAAAATATATGATTTGTGTAACTGCATAACTCAGTGGATAGATAATAGATAATAGTGTTTTCTTTATATTGTGTGTATTTTTTATATTTAGTGTGCTTTGTGTGCACATTTTGAACTTCTGAAGGGCATGGTTTATTTTTTGCAGTTTTTATTCCGGGTGTTGATTTTTGCCAGTGAGCGTGAAACCCCACTCCATTCACACACTGTCTTTCAGTCTGTGTGTTTTTGGCTTCTGTTGAAACTATTTTTACTTGCAGAGTAATTTTTTCTTGGAATGCCACTTGATCAAATTAGCTGACCGAAACTAAATGTTGAATAATCTATAAATATTGAATAATCTGAGCTTTAAAAATACTTACAATTCTGTTTCTTTTTGTCATATGCACTTGCAAAAATAAACCAGTGAACAAGTGTTTGAAGAAAAACTACTGTACGCTGTGAACATTTTGGGTCTTTTTTTTTTAGAAAACAAAAAGGGTTCTACCTATAGAAGTCTATAGAACCCAAAAACTCAATATCTCAAAACTGTTCAGAAAGCAGATAAAACCTTATAATTCCAAGGTGATGATTTGTCAGTGATATAAGTAATCTAATCTAAACTAAAAGCTTTTCACGGAATACAGCTTCCCCAAATTAGTAGACCAAAACTGTTGAATAATCTATAATTGAAACTGAGCTTTGAAAATACTTACAATTCTGTTTCTTTTTGTTATATGCACTTGGAAAAAAACAAATGTTTGAAGAAAAAATACTGTACGTATTTGTCGGTAATATAATCAAATCTAAATTTTTAAAAAAGTAAATCAAGAGTGTTGAGCAGGGTTTCTCTTGTCAGTGAGCAAGAAACCCCACTCTATTCACACGCTGTCTTCCAGTCTGTGTTTTTTGGCTTCTGTCGAAACTATTTTTACTTGCAAAGTAAAAATAATGTAATTTTTTCATGGAATGCCGCTTGACTGTGTTGAATAATCTATAATTAAATCTAAGCTTTAAAAATACTTACAATTCTGTTTCTTTATGTCATATGCACTTGCAAAAATAAACCGATGAATAAGTGTTTGAAGAAAAAATACTGTACGGATTTGTCAGTGATGTAAATAATCTAATCTAAACTAAAATACAGTTGTCACACACTGAAGCGGAGTGGAGCCAGGAGAAAACGTGCGGGAAACCGGAATAATAATAATAATAATACGGATATTTATTGAAAACAAAAGCAACTTAGAACAAAAACCAGGAAAACTGAGAACAAATAACATTAAACAAAACACTGAAAATGATTACAAACAAACAAAAACTGGGAGCAAGAAACGAGCACATGTAACGTTAACAACGGACAGCAGGGAGTGATTAGACACAGACTTAAATACAGAGAAACGGGGGCGTGGTAACAAACGAGATAACAAGATGATGAGGGGGAAATACAAATATGGGTAAGACAAAACCAACTAAGACTAAACCAAAAGGAGGAGACAAGGACTAAACCATAAGGACTAGAAACAGAGGGGGGAAAACACTGGGAAAACAGAACAGAAACAGACTAAAACCTGACATTACCCCCCCCCCCTCCCCGAAGGCGCGTCTCGCGCCTAATAACATCCATAGGGGAGGGAGGGTGGGCGCCCTGAAGACCGCTAGGCAGGAACACAGAGGACAAAGGAAACAGGGGAGGTCTCCAGGGCGGATCAGGGAGCTCAGGAGGCCATGGCGGGTCAAACAGTCCATGAGGCCATGGCGGATCTGGGGGCTCAGGAGGCCATGGCGGATCAGGGAGCTCAGGAGGCCATGGTGGGTCAAACAGTCCATGAGGCCATGGCGGATCTGGGGGCTCAGGAGGCCATGGCCGGGTAAACAGTCTAGGAGGCCATGGTGGATCTGGGGGCTCAGGAGGCCATGGCCATGTAAACAGTCCAGGAGGCCACATGAAACGCTACTCCATTCACACACTGTCTTTCAGTCTGTTTTTTTTTTGTTTTGTTTTGTTTTTGTTGAAACTATTTTAATTTGCAGAGTAAAAATAATGTAATTTTTTCATGGAATGCCGCTTGACCAAATTAGTAGACCAAAACTAGCTGCTGAATAACCTGTAATTAAATCTGAGCTATAGAAATACTTACAATTCTGTTTCTTTTTGTCATATGCACTTGCAAAAATAAACCAATGAACAAGTGTTTAAGGAAAAAATACTGCATGTATTTTGTCGCCTTGGAATTATAAGGTTCTATCTGTCTATCTGACGTTTTTGTCAAAATTGAGTTATTCACATAGTCTTATTCTGTGACAACTTATGTACATTATGTGATGTTTCTTTTGTACGCTGTGTACATTTTGGCCCTTTTTTTTTAGAAAACAAAAAGGGTTCAACCTATAGAAGTCTATGGAACCCAAAAACTTTAAAATTCAATATCTCAAAACTGCTCAGAATGCAGATAAAACCTTTCTTTTTCCTTTTGTCATATGCACTTGCAAAAACAAACAAATGAACAAGTGTTTGAAGAAAAAATACTGCAAGTATTTGTCAGTGATATATATATATATATATATCACATCTAATCTAAACTAAAATACAGGAAATCAAGAGTGTTGAGCAGAGTTTCTCTTGCCAATGAGCGCGAAACCCCACACCATTCACACACTGTCTTCCATTCGGTGTGTTTTTTGGCTTCTGTTGAAACTATTTTTCATTTGCAGATTAAAAATAATGTAATTTTGTTCATGTAATACTGCTTGACCAAATTAGTAGACCACAACTAACTGTTGAATAATCTATAATTGAATCTGAACTTTGAAAATACTTTTTGTCATATGCATTTGCAAAAATAAACCAATAACCAAATATTTGAAGAGAAAATACTGTCTGTATTTTCAGTGATACAAATGATCTCAACTAAAATACAGTAAATCAGGTTTGTGTCAGAAAACACAGTAACACTTCACAATAAGGTTCATTAGTTAACTACATTATTTAACATGAACCAAGAATGATCAATAAGATGCTTTTTAAGATGCTGAATGCTTGAAACTAAATTAGACTGTTGTGAGTTTTCATTTCTTTTTAATTAGCTTCCTTCTTATTAAAGATAAAAATGGCTTTACTTTGATGTCTAGCTGATTTTTTCCCCCACTTGAGTCAAATGCAAATGAAACGTTCATTTAGAGCAGGCAAAAAGTGAGTTGTCAGTATCCTGACATTTGTCATTTGTGAGTGATGGTGATTTAATGGCTTTCAGCAAGACCATAAGATATTCTACTTTGAAAAGCAAATGTGAAGAAGATTACATGTATCGCCAAGCTGTTCTGATCTGCATTCAGGTAGCGCTAATAGTGCCGAGGTCATGAGTTTGACTCCCAGGGAATACACATACAGTACTGGGTACATCATAACTCACACTGACTGCCAAATGAGTAAATATAAATGTTGTCTGGGTGTTTGATATTCCACATTCATCTCAATATGTGTGTACAGAAACATTACCTATGCATATTTTTGTAATATAACATCTCTGAAACATTGAAACCGCAAGAACTGCTTCTCAGAAATGAATTAAACCTCCAAAAATAGTAATCTTTGCACTCTATTGTTAAAAAAATCATGACGCAAATGAAGCAGGTCTATTAGTGCAATCGTTGGGAAACTTGATATTCAGTTAAAAGTGTGTTAAATAATTGAGATATTTACAGCATTTGTTAATTTTACAGCATAGCCAACAAATAATATAAAAACTAATTGTAAACTAAATGCAAAGATCTAGCATCATATTAGAAATCTAATTAGAAAGCCACTAAAATTGTCTACAATTTGGCTTTCACTGCAGTTGAATTCCATATTAATGTGGCATGTTGCCCTATTGCTTGGCAACTGTTAACAGCAACAGTTATGAGCTATAGACCTTTTTCCTGAGTAAACGATGAGCGCCGCCATTACGAATTCTAACGTCAGATTGAATGCTTTTCTGTTCTGGTTTCCACAGGAACCCATTCAAATAGCGTCCATCTGTTTTTAATGTAGCTAACGTCCGCTGCTTCGTGTCATCTACACACTCATTAAAGTGAGGCACTGACAAATGACGGTCATTGCGACATTGCCAAGTGATGGCGCTTTGGAGCCATGTGCTTTTTAAAAACATTTTAATAGTTTTAACATTAGTTTATTAGCTTGGAATATACCCTAATTTGACTAGAAACAATGCAGACCGGAAATGCAAAGCATTCTTTCAGTTAAGAGTCGGACTTACTTCCGTGTTCAGGAAAAACGTCTATATGAACTAGAATACTTCATATAATAATATGATTTATGAATATTTTTCTAGGTTTGTACCCATCTAGTTAGAATATTCAGATTTTTAGTTATTTTGTTTTTAGTTGGCATTTGTGTGCTTTGTCCTGTTGATGTCTTTCTGCTGCGAAGTTTGTTTTATTTACTATTATTATGTAAAAAGTAATAACTCCCTCTTGCTTTAATGGGTCCTTATCAGATTAAATGTGAAAGAAACAACAGCACTCCTTCCTTTGTTCCTTTATATGAAAGTAAAGCGGACTATCACACAATACGCTGCCTGACTGCCTGCAGTACCCTTATTTATGAATCATCTGTGGTACTAAAGTTAAATGTGCATAATTAAAAATCAGTTTGTCATTCTGAGGTAATTATTAATGAATGTTCATTTTGACTCTTTAGTTTTGCTCCAGACTGCATGCATTCTGCTTTCCCTTTGAAATACTTAAAGTATATCCCATTTATGGACTGTATCCTCTGCATGGCAGATTATCTATTCAGCTGCACATCATAGTAAACACTGGTAATGGGATTACCAACGGCGAAACAAATTGGTGGTAAACAAATGGAAATGAGTTTTATAAAGTGCTTTAGTTTGCTTAAAGTGAAGGAGTGGGTCAGTGACTTCAAGGAGATGGAGAGAGACCAAACTATGTGCTTTTGATCTATACAGTATGCACTGTGAAGTACAGTATATCATAACTGTGTTAGCACTGCCTCAGGGACTGGAAATTTATCTGCCTTTCTGCCACCGTCTCGCTCTGTGCCTTTTAAATATCCCCTGAATCGTAATCCATGTGTGCCAGTTAATTTATCATTCGATCTGTCTTTATCTGTGCAGATGCTGGGAGCTGAGTGCAGGAAACATCAAATGGATCTACCAGGTCCCCATTCTGACAGCCATTGGGGTGAGTAAAAGCACTGTGAAAAACTGTCAGGCGTGAGAACCAAGTGACAGCCTGGGAAACAGTTCAAAGACTGAGGCAATTTTCCCTGAGGATGGAGAAATCATCTAACTTTACCTAAACTTTTCTCCTTTCTGAACTGGCAAGAACATTACCATAATTAAAACGTGTATGTGTGTGTTTCTACCAGTTCTGCCAATTATTGGATGCAGACAATTACATGATTCAGACATGGGCACAGTCAGGAGAGACTGAAGCGTCTCAGTGGGGGTGCCTACATGTTAACCTCACTTTGCCTTTCTAGTTCATTATGTTCATTTAGAAACAATTTCAGCTTGAGTTTAAAAATGGGATTTATTTATTACATTCAGATTGAAGTAATAGTTTACAGCTGCTGCTTTGAAGGGTTAGTTTATACAAAAATGAACACAAATTAAGATATTTTCGATGAAATCCGAGAGCTTTCTGACCCTGCATAAACAACAACGCAAATGACTCAAAAAGATATTGAGGACATTGTTAAAATAGTCTGTGTGACATCAGTGGTTCAACTATAATTTTATGAAGCTTTGAGAATACTTGTTGTTCACAAAGAAAACAAAAATAATGACTTTATTCAACAGTTTCTACTCTTGCGGGTCAGTCTCCACCGCGCATTCACAAGAGTACCACAATGCAGATAAGATCTTCTCAAATTTACACGGTTTTCAAAGTAAAAGGTTTGACGGTCAGTTTCATAATTTGTTTTTAAACAATACAGAGGAAAAAATTATTTGATTCCTGCTGTTGTACTTTTGCCCACTGACAAAGAAATGATCGGTTTATAATTTTAATAATAGGTTTATTTTAACATTGAGAGACAGAATAACAACAACAAAATCCAGAAAAACGTATTTCAAAAAAGTTATAAATTGATTTGCATTTTAACAATCAGCAAGATGTCTGACTCCCTTTAAAGAGAGTGCTCCTAAGCTCAGCCTATTCCTGTATAAAAGACACCTGTCCACAGAAGCAATCAATCAATCAGATTCCAAACTCTCCACCATGGCCAAGACAAAAGAGCTGTCCAAGGATGTCGAGGACCTACACAATTGTAGACCTACACAAGGCTGGAATGGGCTACAAGATCATCCCCATGCAGCTTGGTGAGAAGGTGACAATAGATGCTGTGATTTTTTCACAAATGTAAGAAACACAAAATAACTGTCAGTCTCCCTTGGTCTGGGGCTACATGCAAGATCTCACCTCGTGGAGTTTCAGTGATCATGAGAACGGTGAGGAATCAGCCCAGAACTACACAGGAGGATCTTGTAAATGATCTCAAGGCAGCTGGGACCATAGTCTCCAAGAAAACAATTGGTAACACACTATGCCATGAAGGACTGAAATTCTGCAGTGCCCGCAAGGTCCCCCTGCTCACGAAAGCACATGTACAGGCCCGTCTGAAGTTTCCCAGTGAACATCTGAATGTTTCAGAGAACTGGGTGAAAGTGTTGTGGTCAGATGAGACCAAAATCAAGCTGTCTTGCATCAACTCAACTCGCCGTGTTTGGAGGAGGAGGAATGCTACCTATGACCCCAAGAACACCATCCCCACCGTCAAGCATGGAGGTGGAAACATTATGCTTTGGGGGTGTTTTCTGCTAAGTGGACAGGACAACTGCACTGCATCAAAGAGTCAATGGACGGGGCCATGTATCGTCAAATGTTGAGTGAGAACCATTGAAAATGGTTCGTGGATGGGTATTCCAGCATGACAATGACACAAAACACATGGCCAAAGCAACAAAGGAGTGGCTCAAGAAGAAGCACATTAAGGTCCTGGAGTGGCCTAGCCAGTCTCCAGACCTTAATCCCATAGAAATTCTTTTTGGAGATTGTGGAAGGAGCTGAAGGTTCAAGTTGCAAAACACCAGCCTCGAAACTTTAATGACTTGGAGAGAATCTGCAAAGAGAACTGGGATATGTGCAAACCTGGTGGCCAGCTACATGAAACGTCTGACCTCTGTGATTGCCAACAAGGGTTTTGCCACCAAGTCATGTTTTGCGAAGGGGTCAAATACTTATTTCACTCATTAAAATGCAAATCAATTTATAACTTTTTTGAAATTATTATTATTATTATTATTATTATTTTAGATTTTTGTTGTTGTTGTTATTCTGTCTCTCACTGTTCAAATAAACCTACCATTAAAATTATAGATTGATCATTTCATGTCAGTGGGCAAACATACAAAATCAGCAGGGAATCAATATTTTCTTTCCTCACTGTACAGTTATTTTTTGATAATTTAAAAACTTTTTTTTTCACTTGGTTAATGATATTTTGTTATTTAATGCACCTTCATACATTTTTTATTTGACTTAAATGTCCAAATATTTTTGAGTTTGCTATACAAATAAAATATGACAGAAATGAACTTTAAACCTAAGGAATACATCAATTATACATACATTAAAGGTGCCATAGAATGCATTGAGAGAATATTTTAAATTGTTCTCTGATATCTACATAGAAGGTATATGGCATAGGAAAGGGCAAAAAATCTCCAGAAACGGTTTTACAGGTCCATTTACAACCCTAGGATTTGTCCCTAGAATGAAATGCTCTGTTATTTGGAAGCTTCATGAATATTAATGAGCTCTGCTCTGATTGGCTGTTTCACAGAGCTGCTCATCTCTATAGCTGGCACATTGATAAAAATATATATTTAATTAGGAGCTCTAGCCGCTTTTAATATGGTTTGTTGAATCTGCTGTTTTGAATCGCCGACATTTTAGTCTCATTACTGTGATCGTATGTGCTCTGTGTAAAGTTATAATGCAGAGGGAGTGCTTATGTTACTTACCACACAAGTTGAGCTGCTGGTCAGTGATTCTCAAGATCTGTAAATCATTCGCCATCATCAACGCAGTTATTTCTCCATCATTCACCATCATCAGCGCACTCATCTCTCTGTTTATGTGGTAAGTGAAATCTTTTGTACTGCAATGTAACAGGCTAGTGCTAGCATTAAGCTAACCGTGTCTCTTCAGTGGCTTGCCTAGATTTACTGATGTGCTGACGTTACTGATGATTGGGCGATGCAAATGTTGGAGGCGTAACTATTAACGATCCCGGAGCTGTTGCGTAACAGTGTTATGTTGGAATTGACCTATTTTTCGGTGGTCTTTTGCAAACACTAGATTTATATAAGAAGGAGGAAACGATGGTGTTTGAGACTCACAGTATGTCATGTCCATGTACTGAACTGTTATTATTTAACTATGCCAAGGTAAACACAGTTTTCCTTTCTATGGTACCTTTAAAAGAAATGATACTTTTGTTTGCAAAAATTTACTAAATTGGTCAAGATATATATATATATATAGAGAGAGATTCAATAGCTTTAAATGATTACACTACATGTATTTATTTATATATATTTATTTTCAAAAAACGTGTAGCACTTATAGCAAGCTGCTTATAGTTTGCTAGACTTATAACAAGCTACAAAATGGTATGTACTCATCCTTTATTATTCCAGACTCAGATTTTCCCCAGCAAATCCTGGCTATCACCAGTATGCGTGGTCCAGCAGTTTGTTGCTTGGTCACATGATACCATAGCTTCTGTACAGTCGTTTCCTCACAGCTGCCGTTGATTGCCTGCTACTAGCTGCTTTCTGGGCAATCTACTGCCATCCAGGTGGCAGAGAGGGTCACTGATGACGTATTCCTGAGTGCCCTGTCATGAACAGAGTGATGGATCCACAGATGCTAAACCACCTCACTGAAGTGGTTGAGCTGGCTGGCCAGATGAGAGAATCGTGAACAAGAACTCTTTCATTTCCGCAGAGTGGCGCAAGTCAAAACATTGAATCGAATGTAATAGTACTCTCTGGTTTTCTAACAGCTTAACAAGGTTGCACTAAGGGGTTCGTTCATCTGTAGATGTATATTATGTAATAATTTAATCATCCTCTTGTCATTCCAAACCAATATAAATTTCTTTTGCGAAACAGCAAAAAGTTGCAGCTTTTGTGCAATGAAATTGAATAGTGATATATTAGGCTTCATTAAGCTCTTAAATGACAAAACAACGGACCTATACAGCTTAATATGACTTAATATGAATTGTAAACTATATTCCAAACCTTTTTAATCAACAGTTGTTGTTTTTTTTTGTTGGTTACCAACTAAATAACTTCTTTTATTCTCCAAAGAAGAAAGTCAGTCAAAGAGGTTTGGAACGACACAAGGGAATTAATTTTCATTCTTGACTGCGTCTATTTCAAGTCTATTTCAATGAAAGCGAAAAGGCCATCATATTACCAGGTGTACCCGAATTGCACTGGGCACTTCCCTTGAAGCAGCATGAGGCGCCTGCAGACTTCAGTGATGTTTTGGCCACATTCACTCACCTAGATAATACCATCATGACACTCTGTGAGCAGGGCTGAACCTGCTCTGACTCCTGGTTCTCTGCAGGACCAGACTATCAAAGAATTCCTTTTTTCTTTAAAGGAGAAAAGTTCACTTCCAGAACAAAAATGTACACATAATTTACTCACCCCCTTGTCATCCAAGATGTTCATGTCCTTGCTTCTTTCTTCGTAAAGAAATTATGTTTTTTGAGGAAAACATTTTAGGATTTCTCTCCATATAGTGGACTTCTATGGTGCCTGCGAGTTTGAACTTCCAAAATGTAGTTTAAATGCAGCTTCAAAGTGCTCTAAACGATCCCAGCCAAAGAAGAAGTGTCTTATCTAGTCAAACAATTGGTTGTTTTCTAAAAACAAATGACAATTTATATACTTTTTAACCTCAAATGCTCGTCTTGTCTAGCTTTGTGTGTACTCTGTGTATTTCGGTTCAAGACAGTTAGGGTATTTTGAAAAAACTCTCATTTTCTCCTCCAACTTCAAAATCATCCTACAGTACATCTTCTTTGCACGTTCTCTTTGTAAACACCGGTTTGGTACTTCTACAGCGATGTAGGACGATTTTAAAGTTGAAGAAAATGAGATGGGAGTTTTTTCAAAATACCCTAACTGTCTTGAACTGGAATACGCAGAGTAAAGGTAGACAAGAAGAGCATTTGTGGTTAAAAAGTAATGTATTGTCAATGTTTTAGAAAATAACTGATCATTTCGTTAGATAAGACCCTTCTTCCTCGGCTGGGATCATTTAGAGCACTTTGAAGCTGCTTTTAAACAGCATTTTGAAAGTTCAAACTCGTGGGCACCATAGAAGTCCACTATATGGAGAGAAATCCTAAAATGTTGTCCTCAAACAAAGACATGAAGAAAGAAAGACATGAACATCTTGGATGACAAGGGGGCGAGTAAATTATCTGTACATATTTGTTCTGGAAGTGTACTTTTCCTTTAAGGACTCGTTGTGCTGATACCATGTGACAATATTTGTTATTCTTAGTCTTGTTGGCAGGAATGGAGGCAGGACTTTTGACAGGAATGAGTGGACTGGGACCAGGAATTTCTCACTGAACTTTAAGGCAGTGTCTCTGAGTTCAAAAAGTCAATCTCACTGGCAACACTAGGACAGGTTGCCTTTAGTATGAATAGCACATTTCTTTTGTTTACACTTTATATGAATATCATTTGTCACTACATGCAAATAAGCAGGTATTTACTATTTTTACCTTCGAGCAAACAACATCTACCACTATTTACATTCTGTGAAAATTGCATCATTTTTTTTACGCCTAGTGTGAATAGACTCTGTAATAATAGCTTCTATTTAACTGCACTCATGGTGATGGTGGTGGAATAGATATCTAGCACATTACATGTATCTGACATGTTTTATTCTTCACTGTATTATTATTTTAAAATAATCTCTTGCTACGGAATCTTTGAGGTTCAAGGCCTTTAGGTCATCTTCTAATGCTCTACAGCACAATCAGTTCTCCATCACTGCATCCTCAAGGATACAGAGGCTGGCAGGTAAATGCATAGCTGAAAGATTAGTCAGACGTCAATGCATTATAAAGATTAAATGGAATCTTTAGTAACAAAACACAGTTTGAGTAGATGAGTTTTTGCAATTTGAAATGAATTCACAATAACCTTTAATAGACCAGAATTTTTTTAATGTAAGTTTATATTATTATACATGCCATTTTCGTGGCATCATATCAAGCGTTTGAGGGACATGTTTATGTGTGGATTTTGTCTGCATGTATAAACAGACATGCTTGCTTTTGTTGAAGGTTTTAGTAATAGCCGTACTGGTGAGAGGTTAAACTAAGTATATCTAACATGTATCTCTTTGTGCACATCAAGCAAATGTAGTATTCTGTGGGGAGGATAAAGCTGCCTCAGCATGACCACTTTTTTCCACAGCCTTGTTTAACTCGTGCCAGCCAGCACAGCTGGACTTCTGCTTACAAGTTACACGCACAAGGCGATTGAAGTTGGTGTGGTTGGCTTGTGCAGTTGTAAAAAAAATATGATTCCAACTTTAAAATACATGAACTTTTCCCCAGAAAAAACACTGAAAATTCAGTGAACGGCCCTCAGCTCTATTTCAGGCTGATCTACTCTGACACTGAAATTATAATGTTTCACACTGTCATTTTGGTTCACACATTTGCAAACACTGAAAGATTTATCATTGAATACTTTGATATTTGCTTTGTAACTGCGGTATATGGCTGTAAAATGTGAGACAGAGATTGAGAAGGCAATGAACTGATATTTTCAAACCAAAGTTTATTCAGACACCTTCAACATTTCTCACATTATCAGTTTATTCGCTATAGTTTAGAAAATGGTAATAAAATATGGCAAGATCTCAGAGTTAAACTGTCAGAACAAATTCATCTTGATAATCACAAATGATTTACAGTCAAATCAAAATGTATTCAGACACCTTCAAAATTTCTCACATTATCACAGTTTATAAAATGGTAACCCAAAGAGACAAGAACTCAAGGTAAACTGTGTCATAACAAATTTATGTTGATAATGTCAGATAACTTTGATAGAAAAGTATGTAACAAAACATGGTCAGGTCAAAGTGTCAAATCAAATTTTTGGTCCCAATTTGTATAAATTTTCAGTCCACTGTATGAAGAATATATATATATATATATATATATATATATGTATGTATGTATGTAATCCCTCACACCCGGGTCCTACCGCACCCGCTCTGAGCTGGTCTCAAACCCGGGTCTCCAGCACGGGAGGCGGACGCACTAACAAGGAGGCTAAAAGCTGCAACCCCTAGCGTCTGTCGCTAGTGCGTCTCTTGAGATCGGGGAGTGAGGTGTACCTGCACAGCACCTACTAGCTGGCCTCCGTTATATATATGTATATATATTAGGGCCGGGACTTTAACGCGTTAATTTAGATTAATTAATTACACAAAAATAACGCGTTAAATTTTTTTAACGCATTTTAATCGCACTTAATTTTTGATGAGTTTCGGCGGACCGATTATACTGGAGCACCAACTAGCACATAGAGCCTCAAGTATCACCTCAATGCTTTTACAGAAGGTCTACCTACCTATAGGGTACCTGAATTTCTGAAATGTAGGCTAGTATATTTCTAAATATCCCAGTGTTTCCCCTACCATTATCTTAGGGGGGCGCGTTTACAATGTCTCCTCCGCGAAAACACGGACTGGATCGCGGACTCCATTCATAAAAACCGAATTTACTATAGCGCGGAATGCCACGTAAATTCGTCGATTTTTGGATTGATAAATCAAAAGTTGGTCTGTCACTTCATTCAAATCGCGATATGGACTAGTGTCTGTCAAAACTGAAATGCAAAAAGACCGTTTTAATACGAATCCTGCATGTTCCGTTTGTATCTGTATGTATGAATGGTGGAGAGGCGTTTTTTTTTTTTTACTACACGCATACTGACGCACGCGTGATGCTCCCGCTACTTTTTGTCTCCAAAGCTGCTGTCAGTGTCACTTTTACCGTTTCATTTGAGAAAACTAGCATCATATCATACTTTACACACAGAAACTTCACGGCAACCTGTCAAAATAAAAGTACGGTTTAACATGAAACAGAACAATATTCCTATTTAAATAATTGACAAAAAACAATATATATGATAAAAAATAAATATAACAACAAGATTAACCACTTAATTGTAGAAATAAATACTACAATTATTATTTAAATGTTAAATTATTATTATTTATTGATTTTAACAGCAAACCTCTGTTTGTTTGCCAAAAATTAAAGATGTTTATTTTTCATTTGATTAAAAATAAATAAATGTTTATGCTTTCATTTGATTATGAGAAAAATTAAAACACACAAGAATTTCTTTAAAAAAAAAATAGCAAAAGATTGTAAAGCCCTATTGTTCAAAATGTTAAAATAGAGAGTTTTGGACTTATTTTTTCACTGAAATAAATGTTTTCGTTATTACACAAAGTAGGGTACAGTACCGGGGAAAAAAAAGTATGGAAACCTAGGGGAAACACTGTATCCTATTGCTACACTTAATGGCAATATTGCACTGGTCTGTTGGACTTGGTTGAACAAAAATAAACAATATTTTGTTGCTTAAGCTTATGTATTCAGTCATTCTTCATTGGTATACTAAAAATCCATATGTAAAAACTTACTTCTCACTGTTCTCAGGTCAAATATTTATATGCGATTAAAATGCGATTAATTTCGATTAATTAATTACAAAGCCTCTAATTAATTAGATTAATTTTTTTAATCGAGTCCCGGCCCTAATATATATATATATATATATATATATATATATTTTATTTTTTTTGGTTTGACTGTATGTCCAACCTTCCCTTCTGCCTCATACATTTTATATAATTATAAGACTAAGATTGCGCTTGTCTTCAGCAAACTGTTTGCGGGCTTTCTTGTGAGCCAGCTTCAGATGAGGCTTTCTTCTGGGATGATGCCTATGCAAACCGACTTGTTTCACTGTGCAGCATATGGTCTGAGCACTGACAAGCTTAACTTCTACTTCTGCAACCTTTAAAGCAATGCTGGCAGCACTCATGCATCGTTTTTTGAAGCCAGGTTCTGCACCTGATGCACAGAACGAGTGCTCAACTTCGTTGATCGACCCTTGCAAGGCCTGTTCCGAATGGAACCCATCTTGGAAAACCTCTGTATGACCCTGACCACTGTAGTGTAACTCGATTTCAAGGTGTTATTGAACCTCTAATAGCCTTGGCCATCTTTGTGGAGAGCAACAATTCTAATTCTATGTTGAGTTATTTTCAGTGGACAGTAAATCTATACTGCTATACAAGCTGCACCTTGACTACTCTAAAATATATCCAAGTTTCATTTCTGTAGTATTGTCCCTTAAGAAGATATGCTAAAATGGTTGCTGAAATGTAAGGGGTGTACTCAATTTTGTGACATACTGTATACTAATGCTGTTATTCAAACGCAAACGTGGCAGTTGTGGATGTGTGGATAACAATTAGTAAGAATGTCAGATGTATAATGAGAGTAAAATCTGGCCACTGATGATTCATATGTTGCAAACTGTAAAAGCACATTTCCATTTTTCCCATACTCCCACTGAACAGATGGTGGATACGGGGGCAATATTCTGGAGAAGGGGTCATTTAAATGTGTGATTGCCATGATTGAGAATGACATCATAATTTTCCTGTTGCATGTCAAAGAGCACCACAGAACCTGAATGGGTGAAATGTGGTGGGTTTTTGTTTATAAAGAGATAATGACAGTCATTTTTTTGTCTTTTCAGTCATTTTAGTGTCCTCTTGTTCTTTCTGATGTATAGAAATGTATGTAGGCATTGCTATTCAGTCGACCTATTTATGTTCATTTCTATAGGTAGCTTTTTCAAAGCACCTTTTTTTTTTTTTTTGCCCTTTGGCTTCCCTGCACCTGAACAACAGTTATCGAAGATTTTTTCAACAAAACATTTATTACAAAGTTTTATTTTGTACTGATATGTAAATATCTAGGATAAAGTGACTTTGTGGTTACTGGAAGGTTGTTTGAACACCATAGGAAGTGTTTCTTAATATAGCTTTAAAAAAATGTACTGTATATATACTTTTTACATCTACTTCAGTTTTCTGTGGAACACAAAAGGAGATGTTAGGCAGAATGTTTACACTTTTTATGTGAATTTTTATGTTGTCAATTTTAATACATGCACAGCATCCATAAAAGTTACAGTTGAGGTCAAAAGTTTACATACACATGCATGATACTTTTTTTTAGTACTGACCTGAATAAGATATTTCACATAATAAACGTTTACCTATAGTCCACAAGAGAAAATAATAGTTTAATTTTTAAAAACAACTCCATTCAAAAGTTTACATACACTTAATTCTTAATACTGAATGATCCACAGCTGTTTTTTATATACTTTTTAATATACTTTTTACATCTACTTCAGTCTTCTGAGGGCATTTAGGTGTTCATGTGTGCATTACTTTAATCATAATTCACAACAACACCAATGCTTGTAAGAGAGCCATGCATGTACTCATGTTTCTTAATTAATTATTCATGCTCAGCCAAGCAATCTATATCTTAGCATTATTTGCATTATTTTTAGTTGATGGCATAATAGAAAATGAAAGAAATTAATTTCTGAATAAATTTACACACCAAATAGTGCAACTACAGCAAACAGAGTCCTATTTATATGTGAAAGCTGAAGTACAAACACCAGCTTAAAATATACCCTTATGGCCCTAAACCATTTTTTCTGCTCCCAAAATGCATTTTTATTTTTCTTATTGATTCCAGACTGAGCTCAAAATCTCAAGCACAGACATCCCACTCATTATGTTTAAACAGATGGAAATTAGCATTTTTCAAATGACATCCTCGCTCATTTGGGAAAAAAGCATCCATACACATCACTTAGCCGGTCATCTGCCAGTGACCCTCCTGCGACAGGCTTTATTGTCCAGATATGCATAATGGATGAAATCCTCAGCTGTTCTAACAGTTCAGTTACTCAAATTATATTTAGGCAGTAGAAGGAATTTTATTTTCTGTCACCTTTTACTCAATTAATTCTCTTTGCTCTCTCTTTCTCAGCTGAACTTCATCCTGTTTGTGAATATTGTGCGGGTTCTCGCCACTAAGATCCGCGAAACCAATGCAGGCAGATATGACACGCGGAAACAGTACAGGTTTGTGCGTCCATTTCCATTGAGCCTATTTTGTTGCATTCAAGCACCTTGAAATTGTGAATTCAGTGTTATACCAGTCTAAATTGTCTGTGTCATTACAGTGGCATCGTGTCTGCTATTAGATTGCTAGGAGTGGGAGCCGTCCCTACAGCAACTATTTATTTCCTTATGTAATTTAGACAAAATCTTTCATCTGACAGCTTGAAGGCAGAATTGCCTGTGGCAAAGAGATGCGATAATAAGCTTTCCCTACACCTACTCATTCCGCCGTTTGATTCGGATTGTGGTTTCTATCATTCCATCATGTGCTGAAATCAGTCTCGCATTTTAAAGGCACAGGATATTATAGATTTGATCTTGTTACATGATGAAAGAAACATTTTGGCTTCTATTTTATCTGGCTTTGGGAAAAAAATGCTTTCAGACCCTATAAATGCACATTTGGGTTTGGCATGTCAAAATGTTATTCTGGATGCTCCCGAAAAGAATTCAGTTTGGAGCAAACACAATGCCAATAGATGTCATTTTGCGCTGCTAATAACAGTAATTAATTTGATCATTGCAGCCTCCCTGCTAATTAGCAGAACGAAGAGTCACAGGTGTCAGCTTGCACAGCTGGTAGAACAGGCATAAAGACATAGACAGTCATATTTGCAAACGCATCAGTGAATAGTGTGTTTTGCTCAGCCAAATTCAATAGAAACAAATACGTAAAGCGAATGACCTCAAATGCTCGCACGTCACGTCGTTTGACTACCCTTTGGTACCTTGTACAGGAACACTTTGGTTGATCAAACTCAGCCGGGCTTCAATTAAAAGAGGATTTTTATCTCATGATCTTCCAGCATTACTTTTTTCCCAATTATTTTTCATGATTCTTTTTATGACTAATTTGCGAGACATTTTAACCTGTCTGGCAGGCAAGGCGTGGCTATTAAAAAGATGTTGCGCTTGTCTTTATTCTGATTAAAGCCACACGGAGGCGTGTGGGGTGTCATTCATCAGACACGGATTAAAGACAAACTTCCTGAATTCGTAAAATCGCAACTGCGTCACGCTCCGTATTTGCCGTCATCGGCATGCCCAAATATCTCACTGAGATCAAAAAGTGTTATGTTGCTTGACTGGAGATATTTCAACGGTGGTCACAAAGAAATAAAGATTCTGTGTTGTTATAAACAGGGTGAAACTGTGCCTTTATATTACTTGAAAGTGGTTTTCTTTTTTTGTACACGTCAACAAAAAATGAAAATTCTGTCATCCTTTACTCACCCTCATGTCATTTCAAATCTGTATGACTTACTTTCTTCTGTGGAACATAAAAGGAGATGTTAGGCAGAATGTTTACTCTTTTTATGTGAAATTGAACGGGGACAGATGTTGTCAATCTTCAAAAATGATAAAAAATCCATAAAAGTTACAGTTTAGGGTCAAAAGTTTACATAAACCTTGCAGAATCTGCAAAATCGCAATTATTGTACCAAAATAAGAGGGATCATACTAAACACATGGCATTTTTTATTTAGTACCGACCTGAATAAGATATTTAACATAATAGATGTTTTCATTTAGTCCACAAGAAAAAATAATAGCCGAATTTAGAAAAACTACCCCGTTCAAAAGTTTACATGCACTTGTTGTTAGTTGTTTATAGTTGTTTATCAGTCCCTTGTTTGTCCTGAACAGTTAAACTGTCCGCTGTTCTTTAGAAAAATTCAGGTTTCACAAATTCTTTGGTTTTTCAGCAGTTTTGTGTATTTAAACTCTTTTCAATAATGACTACGTGATTTTGAGATCCATCTTTTCAAACTGAGGACAACTGAGGGACTTTGTTTTCCTCACTGTAATTACTCAATTACTTGATTAATCATCAGAATAATCAACCAATTACTCCATTACCAATATAATCGTTAGTGACAGCTCTAATCACATTAGTGAAACTTCCAAATCAAGCAGCTTGGTAAACTGCAATTGTTAATACTAGAATATATTATATTATGTTGGTAAACTCAACAAAATAGCATGTTCAATGTTTAACAGTCTTGAATCAGATGGGAAATCAGCATGGGGAAATTTGTCACCGTGTGTACCTCAATCACACTGATTCCATATGACACAACAGCCTTTCACTCTCTGCAGTTTGCTGTACAAAGGTAACTGCACTTCAATATCTATTGTTGTGCTCCACAGAGGAAAGAAATTGATACAGGTTTGGAATGATTTGAGGGTGAGTAAATAACAGATTTTGTTTTGAGTGAACTATCACAGAACGTTTTCATTTCTCTCTGTTCAGGAAGCTCGCTAAATCCACGCTTGTGTTGGTGTTTGTGTTTGGAGTGCACTACATTGTGTTTGTTGGAATGCCACACACCTTCGAAGGTCTTGGCTGGGAGGTGCGGATGTATTGTGAGCTGTTCTTCAATTCTTTCCAGGTACTTGGAAACGACGCCTTTATTGCATGAATAGCTAATGTAATCAGTGATCTCTTCAAGTCAACATATGCATATGTTTTCTTTTGATAATCCAAAAATCATAAATTCTAATTTGTTTTTTAGCATCATTTATATAAATGCTGTGCATGTATTTTGCATGATTTAATACTGATTTGGTGGAAAGACTTAAAAAAGAAAGAAGAAAAAACACTATATACAATTCACTGATGACGTGCAATTTTTTAAAACTGCTCTGGTAACTAAATAAGTTTTTTTTTTTCATGAAAAATGAAAGTTTTCAACTATTGCAAAGTAATGTGTTTATAATTTCATCACCTCAAAAAATGTAAAAAAACAATTAAACCACCTTGCATATTTGGAACGACTGGTAATATTCTATTAGAAACTTTGTTCATTTTTCATATAGCAAAGCAAAGGAGAAAATGTGGTTTCTTTAGAAAAAAAGCACTGGTTGTACAAAATATGCATACTAATAATTTACAACTAATAAACATAATTCAAAAGTAACATGGACCCACAGATTTTTGCTGACATGTAGATGCTTGTTGCAAACTCCAAGAAATAAAATGTTAAAGTAGTATGTAAGACAGAGAAATACATTGACAGGTAAATCCAATTTACAGCACTCCAAATAGGCTTGACATCTCATGACACACCACATTGATTTCTGTCTGAGATGTTCAGTTTTCTTAAATGAAAGGTGCTGGTTAGGTTAAGAGTCTTTTATCTGAAGCCTGATGACACGATTCGGTGCATGTCCTTCACAACACAAATACTTCACTTCCCTTTACATTTACAGTATCCTCAGAAATGCAGCCACATACAATAAAATGATTTAAGGAAATGTTATGCTGCTAAATATAATATATAAACTAAACAGGTGGTCAGTGTCAGCTGTGGCTAATTAAATACCTAACACAAAAATAATGATTCCAAATCACTGAAAACAAACCGTGACCAAGAAATAAAATATGGACCAGTGCATAAATTTGGCTGTAATGTATATATTATGACCAAAATCATGTTTTTACCGCAGTGAGCTGTTTGTGACATTTGCTCTGTGTTGAGACAGTGCGCTAACATCTATTTTTGTTTTTCCTCTAGGGCTTCTTTGTGTCTATCATCTACTGCTACTGTAATGGAGAGGTGAGCACCAGCAAAGCTGCTTCACAATAATAAGGGGGATGTATCACAGGATGTGCTATTGCATTCTGTACTATTTTCTCATTGTTTTTGGACACCTTGGCCACTGCACTGTCTCGTTTTCTGCTGCATCAAGCATTTTAGGCTAAGTGCATACTTCACCAAAAATTGCCCTGTCACACTTGTGAAGACTTCTTGTTTCTTGTTTTCTGTTGTGCTGGTGCACAGATAATCATAGGCCACCAAGGTTCTTTATTGGCATCTATGGTTCTTACTTAAACATGCAGTATAAAACCCATTAAAAACTTACTTTATATATTAAAAAACACAATGTTTTATACATATTTTGGACTATGGGGGTGCTATCATTTCAATGATGTAAAATGGTTGCACTTGCTGAGCTACTGCTGTGACCTGTTGCTATTTTTACAACAACACAAATAAAATCCGGATACAATGCCACAGCGTGCTACCCTGGAAATCCAGAGGTCTCGCGAGAGCACAATTTGAATTGTCTCTGCAAGACACTCTGGCATCGAGCAATGATGTAGGTTACTGCAATACGTAAGCAGTTGTGGGAACCAATCAAATCGGTGTATCTGATGTAGGCGGGCCAGAGGCGAGCTAAGCTCATGATGACAGCACTGCGACGTCCGAATCATATAGTAAACTTTGAAAGATCGCTGTCGCTACAGATGAACAACAAGTTGTTTGAAACGGCTTTGGCCGCTACAATGAACGAGTTAGACTTGGCTTTCCATATAAAAGAGGAACAGAAAACCGAAAACTCGAATCGTTCCTTTGCAAGAAGGACGTTTTTGCTGTTTTGCCGACTGGATACGGCAAGAGTTTAATCTATCAGTTCACGAGTTCACGCTTACATATAATTAGCCGGAGAATAGTAGTGCATGTTTGGCGTGCTGTCCGGTGAAGGGCTCCAAGCTCGGGAGTGGCCCGAACCCAGAGTACGTTACCCCCCAATAGAAGTAGCGAGAACTCGGAGTGATGAGATGGGGTGGTGGAGGTTTACTGATAAACCATCGAGTGAACTGAGGTGAGTCAGCTGTATTTAAACCTATGGCGCTGATTGACTTGTGATGTTTACGCTAAGCATCTGACGCGCTTCTCCCGAACTTTGTTAATGAAACATCATTTAGCTCTGCTGGTAGCTAAGCGTGTATTGTTGTGATTGGTCGTGGCGTTATCCAATTGCGTGCAGTTAGAGTTTCAAATGCATGCTTGGTGCCGCCCCTCGAGTTAGGCAGTTTTCATTGCTCGATCCCAGACCCTTAATCTTAATAGATTAGGGTCTGGATTTTTCCAGGCTAACAGCGTGCAGCTTTTTGGATGTACACTGCCCTCCAAAAGTTTGGAAACGCCCTAGAAAAGTGGGGTTTTGGACAATATTGGCATGAATCCTTTTTAATTTGTAATTATTTTGAACTGATAAGGGACAACACAAACTACGAATACATTTTTTATTACATAAACAGTTTATACATAGAAAAAACTAAAATTTTCGATTCATCAAAATATCCACCATTAGCAACTTTTACAGCTCTGCATAATCTGGGCATCCGAGCTGTCAGTTTATTCAAACATTGTCTTAATATATTACTCCAAGCCTCCTAAAGGATTGCCCAAAGATGATTCAAACTACAGTATGCTGATATCGCCCAAAACCACACTTTGCCTGGGGTTTTTCCAAACTTTTGGAGGGCAGTGTAATTTTCAGTCAAAGAGCAACAAGAGAAGCAATGTAAGTTTCCCTGCTTTCCTAGCGATAAGAAGAGGAGAAAAAAGGGGAAGATGCCTGTGGATGAATAAAACTTCCTGAAGACCCAAGTCTTTGTTCTCTCCACTTTAACCATGATGCCTTTGAGGCTTTTAGTAGACCACAGCTACTGAAAGAGCTTACAAATGGCAGAATAACGGCATTTGGTTTAACCCCCTTTAACATCATTGCACAAAATGTTCTTTATAGTGGAAAAAGGTTATTCAGATTAGTAAAAAAAAAATTTTACACCAAGAAAAAATTGTTATTTTAAGAACTGTTCACTGAAATGTTCTTTGGGAAACCCATAATTGTTCTACTGTTCAAGAGCGGCAGTGCCATTTGTAATGGACTTTTTTTTTTAAGTTATATTCAACTGTCTGAAAATTAAACTTGTTCATAACCAGTTGTTACTCACAATCTTACTGTACATTCACCATGGTCCAAATTTATATACACAAACTATCAATCCACCTTATTCTTTAATGCAGAAGTAAGCCTATGGGTGAGTCTTCTGGTTCATTATCTGTATCTGTAATATAATATAGTAGTATATATTAAATATAGTATAGAAACACTGATTTGCAATATCAAGCAGCAAAAGGTTTTGTACAGCTAAAATTTGCTGGATGCGGATGAGACTGGAAGCCAGACCCATACAGTTTCCAAATGGCCGCACCCACTGTTAACGGCAAGAAAAAAAGGGGATAATTATTAGTAAGATAAACAGTTTAAATACTTACATTTAAAATAGTAACCCAGCAGATGGTCTGGGCTGTGAGGGATCCATTTCTTGTATCCTTTATGCCCCAGGAAACAAAGTGCACATTTTGAGGTCACATTTGAATGTTGTCTTCAAATGCAGCTTTCTAAGGATGTAACTTCTAAGGCCCTGTTTACACTAGTGCCTTATCTACACTGGCATTTTCACTGCATTTCAAAAACAGTCTCCGTCTACACTACAAAACTGAAAACTCATGTCACATGACCATTCAGGCAGTTACAGCCATAGATATGTATAGGTAGATGCCCTATTATTTAGATGGCGGACACACTATGTGCTTGAAGTGGCCGAATGGGAAATCTATGTATACATATCTATGGGTACAACAATGAGCATGATGTTATTGTTTTCAAACTAAAACGGGGTCTGCATCGTTTTCAAGTCTCCATTTTCGAAGGTCGAAAACCCCCGGAGTAGTGTAAACGATTGGCGTAACCGTAGCAAAAGTTATGCGTTTTAAAACAAAAATGCACTAGTGTAAACAGGGCCTTAAAGGGAACCTCGGGTATTAGGACTTGTAAGACCAAAATATAACACAATGATTATTTTAAATAACATAAATGTTTCATGGGTTTTCTACTACATATTTCAGTACGAGACATCATTTACATTATATTAAGCCATACAAGCCTTTAATTGGGTCACAGCTGCAGTGGGCCTCAAGTGTTTTGGCAAGGCAGGCACTGCTGTTGCCTACGTACATTCTGGGGGGTGTCTACACACTAAAAACATGTAAGAACAACAAGCTTTGATCTTGTAGTGTGAGCTTGGCTTTAGGGTGTCGTGTTTAGAATGCAAACTTTCCACTGACGCGTAGTAGAGTTGAGGCTGGTTAATAAATGGATGGGAGACCTCCTTGAGAAAACTATGCTGCTCCCGGATGAGGTGTTAGTACGGCCAGCAGGGTGTGCTCACCCAGTGGCCGACTCAGTCTTTTGGATGAGATATTAAACTGCTCCTGACTCTCTGAGGTCATTTGCAATCCCAGGGGGCTTTTCAAAAACAGTAGGAGTACAGCCCTGGCATGCTGGCCAAATTTGCTCTTTGGTCTCCATCCGTCACAGCCTCCTACTCATGCCTATTTAAACCGATTGGCTACATTGCTTGGTCTCCTCTCCACCAGTAGCCAGTGTGTGGTGGGCGTTTTGGCACACTAAGCTGCCATTGCTTTAGCCAGGCAGATGCTACAAACCGGTGGTGTTAATGGAGATCCCACTGCCCACTAAGTCACATCGAATGCTGTGTAAATGTAATAACATTGTTATCAATGTAAACATACTGTAGTTGTACTTGAGTACAAGAAAAGCTAGTTTTAAAACAATAGACAAATCAGAACAAGCTGTGGGTGAAACGAGTACAGAGTTTTCAGTGTTCGGGTTGAAAAATGTGCCCTAGTGACTGTATAAAAAACATCAACATCAAGTGTTCCTTAGCATCTAATTCTGATCCACAGGTCCAGACTGAGATTAAGAAAACATGGACACGGTGGAACCTAGCGTTTGATTGGAAGGGTCCGGTGGTGTGTGGGAGCTACCGCTATGGCTCTGTGTTGACGGGCCTTAACAACAGCACCAGCAGTCAGTCCCAACTGGCAGCCGGCGGCCCAGGCACCCGTTCCACCACTCTCTTCTCCAGCAGAGTCTACCGCAGCAGCGGGGGGCCAACTATCAGTGCCCATGCTACCTTGCCAGGCTATGTGCTCAATTCGGACGCTGACAGCTTGCCACCATCCATACCCGAGGAGCCAGAGGACAGTGCAAAGCAGGTTGATGACATCCTGCTTAAGGAGTCCCTGCCCACGAGACCCAGCAGTGGCCTGGAGGATGACGAGGAAACTCTGTAGATAATGGTGCAGTGATAGTCAGCTAAATTGGGTGTAATAGCACATAGGGCAAAAATGACAGTTCATCACCTGCAGCGCACACTGTTTTGGGTGTCAACAGGATCTTTACAGTGGACACTTCCTGTTCAAGCTGTGACACATAGTTTTGTTTGTGACACGATGCCATATGCAGACAGATTGACATGTTCATGGCAAGATATCTCCACCCATCACTAAAACAAAAAACTGTTCACGGCAATGGAAATTCGGAAGGAAACCATTTCTGGTTGCTTCAAATGCCAGCTGGACAATGTGAATGCTGGAGTTTTTGCAATGCCAACTATTTATTTTTGAAAACTGGTTTCATTTTTACCATGATGTCATCAAGCTTTAAAGTGAAAAGCATGAATTCCACACATTTGTGTATGCAACGCTCAGGATAACTGATTTTATTAAGGACTATTGAATGTTGGGGGGGGGGGGGGGGGGGGGTAGATTTACTGGGATCTCCATCGTCCTTAGTGTAGAATTCCATTCCAGAGGAAAGTTTTAATAATTTAATAAAATTTATTTCAAATGCATACAAAAGCATAAAAGAGTGTTGGTTTATTTCTTGAATGAGTTACTTGCCACTTCACAGACATCATTGGCAACTCCAAAGCTGCATTTCAATCACCTCGTTCACTAGCAACGGACCAATCAGCTGTTGGCATGATGAGACCAGGCAAGAGGCAACTTTCAACAGAAATGATTGGTATGAACATATTTTATAATTTTTAAAATAGCAATAAAATGTCTTTTTTTCGATTAAATGTTACCAATATTTCAGTCTTGCTGTTTTCTGTTGATGCACAAACAAAACTTAACTAAACATTTGAGGGGAGCCTGCCAGCCAATAATCTGTCACTTGTTAGGGGTGAGCAGGGCACAACCTAATGCGGGGTTAATTGTAACACATGTGGTTCAAATATTTCCACACATGCTAGCATAACCAAATTTACAGTGTTTACTAGTTGCCATAGCAAAACTACGCAGAGAAAAAAGAACGCCAAAATTCAAAAGCCTTTTTAAGATATCGCTGAATATTTATTTTACCATAGTAAAAGTACATTTCTGGCTGAAGTAAACTTTTCATTTCAGTTTTTAGTATTCATTTAAAATTAGACAAATCTGCTATTATTTTAATCTCCAATTTGTTATTTATCAGTTTAGATAGTTTATTAATGCTTGGCAAACCAGCAGAAGACACTAACCTGCTTTAAACTCCAGTGGCGCAGATGGGGAACGTTGTAACACTGTGTTACAATATGCCCCGCTGTTATTAAACTATGCTATTCTATGACATTAGCGACGCAATTTACACTATTGACTTCTAGGATTTTGATAAGAAACCACAAGAAACGGGTGAATAAAGGCTGACAATCAATGTTTAATGTTCAGAAGTTATTATTTCAAGTAATGTAAAGCATTTTGGCTCGTTTATGTGTGTCGTGTTCTATGAGAGCTGTGTGTGGAGGGACGGTAGTGTTTTTCTGAATGTCTAAATGTGTTTCATCTATTTGTCCACATTGTTTTGAACTACTGTACAGCTGTGTGTTGAGATCAGGGCCGTTCAAAGCATTGTTGCGATGTGTTTATTGTCAAACGTTTAAAAAACGTCATTACTTCATTTGAAAAAGTTAACATATATTTTACTGACAAAATATTTTAGTTTGTTGTGTATATTTTTTTCATTCGATCAGATAACATTTTAAGCTGTCATATGGTCGTGTTACAACGTGCCCCTCAGATGTTACAATGCACCCCACCTACGGGGCATGTTGTCACGTTTCACTTCCTTTCTTTTGAGGTAAATAACGAAAAACGTATACACTGTAAATATGAAACAAAGTGATATATTTGTACTAGACAAGTGTGAAAATAATGTGGATAAAAATTGTACTCTAAACCCCACGTGGATTTACATAAACTGCAAAATTCAAAAAGTGTTAGGTTGTGCCCCGCTTTCCCCTACTTTTGGTATGAAACAAAGTCTCAGCTTCCAGTGTATGTCTATTTTAACCTGGAATTCAAACAACGAATGTCATTTTGGTGCTCTTTAATATGGCATGACTGTAGCCACATATTATTTTAAGTTTTCTGAGGTAAATTATATTACATGACTATTCACAAGCTGTTTTACTGACAATATAAATGCTTAAAATATTTATTGTTTGAGGAATGTAAACTGCCACTGAGCCGAAGGAACTTGCATATTTTGCTGAATATTGCTGCTGAAAATGATCAATTATTATCATGTTTTGGGCTTTACCAAGTAGTCAGACACAAAACAAAAACATTTGGAGTACTATAGACTGCCAAAAGTTATAACAAGGAGAAGAGTGCAAAAAACTGAGGAACAAAAGGTGTTTGTGGTTGGCCAAACTAGTCATTCTCTATATGATTTAGGAGCTTCCACATGGTTTTTTTTCCAGCATAAATTAGCAGAACAACACAGACCCTCTATTGGCTTTGTCTCTTGTTACTTTTGGTATGAAACAAAGTCTCAGCCTGAAAGTGAAACAGCGAATGTCATTTTGGCACTCTTTAATGTAAATGACTATTCACAAGCTGTTTTACTTACAGTGTAAAAAAAAAAAAAACACAGGATTAATATTTAATGTTTTCAAGTCTATTATTTGTAGCGAGCCAGTCACACGATAATTTGGAGGAAAATGAACTGTGGTGCAGTAACACTGCATTTTAAGGACATTTTCGAAAAATGTATGTAAACAACAGTTAAATAATAAATAGAGAAATTGTTTATATTATCATTTGTTTAGATCATAATTTTAAACATTCTATAGTTAATTAAAAGTTGCAAAAGTGAAGAGTAGAACTTGTGAACTGGGACTCTTCTGAGAGCTACGACTTGTACCACATGACCGCTGTACCACCTGACCAACATAGGTTCTGTTTATAGGTGCGTTCGACTTCATGCAGCGCTGCGCAGACCGATCGGCGGCTGACTTGAAGTAGTGCATGCCGGTTAGAAATTTTGTCCGACTTGAACCGGCGCCGACGCCACGTGACGTTCACGTGTGGCATCAAAGTAACGCGAGAGCGTTTCGAGAACAGCCGGCTTGCTCAGCCAGCGCAACATTTCAGAAGGGACTGCGCCAGGCTGTGATGACGTCACAGCTTCTCATGATTGGCCACATGACGATAATCACGCGTGTTTCGTGCATAACAAATCAATTTGCATGCCATTTCGTAAATAGTTTACGATCTTTTGACTGCAGTACATTTTTTCCCTTAAATTCTTTATATTGGATTTGTGCATAAGTTTATTATTGTACTTTTTTCATACAGACCACTTATAGTATTCAGCTGCATATTTAAGTAATATTTTTTATGGAATAACTAAAATGTCACAGACATTTAATCTAATGTGGTCAACATTGATTGATGCTGAAATCTGTAGTTTCTGCTTTACTTGCATGTGCTGCATTTCTTCCAACAAAAAAGGTATTTCTATAGCTTCCAGTTAATCTGCAATAAAGTAGGCAAACGCCACGTGATCTGCCATGTTTGAGGGAGCAACGAGATCTCCAATTTGTCCGACTTCACGGCTCCGTTTTCAGCTCCTCCCCGACTGCTTTCGGCTAATCTCGCCGATCGGTCTGCGCAGCGCAGCATGAGCTCGAACACACCTTATGTGTTGATAGTGTTGCCATAGAAAAGCTTAATTCAGAGTCCGAGGACATGAACAGCTCCGAGAACTTCGTGTTGTCATCTCGAAATCACGGTAACTACGATGTGGCGTGAACTCAGCAGCAGCATCAGCGTTCTAAATGACTTTTGGTAAATTCAGAGTTTAAATTCAGTGGATGAGGTACCTGTTCTTCTCGCGGAATTACTGACACGTTTCTCTGTTGTAGAGTGTAGAGTCGTAAATGACTGGTGTGGTGTGACACGGTGATTGACAACAGGAGAGCTATTCTCTCTACCCAAATAAGCTTTATTGGTTTATAGCCAGTGGTGGACGAAGTACACAAATCAAGTACTTGAGTAAAAGTACAGATACGTATAATAGAATATTACTCCAGTAAAAGTAAAAGTACTCCTTTTTCCATTTTACTTGAGTGAAAGTACAAAAGTACTACATTTTTTGTGTACTTAAGTAAAAAAGTACTGACATATTTTGCAATTTTATAAAGGCTATAAATTTATATTAGCATATATATTTTTTATAATCCTACTATAAGCCTTGGTTTTTCCCAAAATAACCACTAGCCTATATGGAGTCAAGATAGATTTTTGTTGTTGATATGGTCTACGTTGACAATGTTCACTGTGAAGCTTACATTGCATTGTAACGTTACCTGAGAGAAAACTGATTTAACCATCTCATTTTCACCAGTAAGAAAAGTGTTTTAAAGCTTGTTATTTTGCGGAACGGCACAGTTATAAATGATATGAGAATAAGGCCTGAAGTTAGGAAGAAAAATTTAATTATATTTTCATAATATTTTTATTTTTTCTCAAACATTGTCTGTGGTGTAAAAACACCCCTGGCCAAATGTCCCCAGAGGGCATCACTTCCCACTTTGATAATTTCTGTAGTTACCATCTGAACATCACATCTTTTCTTTTCCCTCAGATGTAATCTGTCTAGATGGTTGATTATAAATATTTGGACTTCATATCTGAAAATTACCTCAACTTAGCACCAGCAAGCTTGTTAGCTAGACAGTTAGCATCAGCTAACAATATTTACTTATTTTCAGTATGGTTATGAATAAACATTTATTTCTGTATATTAGGCTAGTTGATTCAAACAATATAAAAAAGTATACCGTTAATAAACAATATAAAAACAGACGTCACATAGGGCTAAATGCGTAGCATTTTAATAAAACTGTTGAGGTTACAGCAGCGAGGAATATGAACGTGTAACGTTATGAGTTATTTGATTTAATCTGTGTTATTTTAATGTTTCGTTTTTTTACCTAAAACGAGACGATGTTGATGATGTGTCTGCATTTAATCATTTCAGCGGGCTTAAATACATCACCCTTTACAGGAGATTTAGTTCGCAAACAACTGACAGTTGCAATAATTAATCCTAAAACTCGACATTATATCTTACTTTTCGCGGCATCAGTCGCGCGCGCTCACAATCTCCCGGTTCTTATTTGTGAATTCAGATGACTGGAGACTCGCTCTAAACGGCTCATTTGAATCAGTGAGTTTGAACAGCTGCAATTGGATCAGTCCAATTCGTGAATGAATCGCTTGTGGCGATTTGCGAACCGATTGAAAAGAATCAGTTTGTTCATTAATCAGACACTGCTTCTGCGTCTCGGAGCACGTAATATATTATAAGGAGTAACAACATGTTTTATTAAATGTAGTGGAGTAAAAAGTACGATATTATGCTTTGGAATGTAGTGAAGTAAAAGTAAAAGTTACTCAAAATAAAACTACTCCAGTAAAGTACAGATACTTGAAAAATGTACTTAAGTACAGTAACGAATTACAACTACTTCGTTACTGTCCACCACTGACGAGATCTCCAATTTGTCCGACTTCACGGCTCCGTTTTCAGCTCCTCCCCGACTGCTTTCGGCTAATCTCGCCGATCGGTCTGCGCAGCGCAGCATGAGCTCGAACACACCTTATGTGTTGATAGTGTTGCCATAGAAAAGCTTAATTCAGAGTCCGAGGACATGAACAGCTCCGAGAACTTCGTGTTGTCATCTCGAAATCACGGTAACTACGATGTGGCGTGAACTCAGCAGCAGCATCAGCGTTCTAAATAACTTTTGGTAAATTCAGAGTTTAAGTTCAGTGGATGAGGTACCTGTTCTTCTCGCGGAATTACTGACACGTTTCTCTGTTGTAGAGTGTAGAGTCGTAAATGACTGGTGTGGTGTGACACGGTGATTGACAACAGGAGAGCTATTCTCTCTACCCAAATAAGCTTTATTGGTTTATAGCAACTTATAGCAATTTAGTCATGGTTGTTAATCACTGTTAACACCTGCTATAAACCATATAAGTAGATGGTAATCAAACACATATTTAAACAAAGTTATGAGGAAAATCAAATACCAAAGAGTTTAAAATACATTATTGGTGATGTTATATTTAATGTTTGAATAAATCTGTGATGATAACAACCTTTTTATGACAGCTCTAGATTATAGTAAATAGTGATATACCAACTGACAGGGTTTCCTAAGTTACAGCCTTAAATTTCATGTTCAGTCAATGTGTACTTTCTAACATCAGTTTTTTTCAACAGTGGATATTAATTTACCCACAATTCATTACTATCCTACTCAACTTTTAAATGTACAGTAGTTTGTGTGGTTAACTTAAAGAGTTAAGTTTAAGTTTTAAAATGTCAAGCATTTTGCGCAAGCAAACATCGCATGGAAGACATTGTGAGTTTGACCTATAAGGTTATTAATTAAAGTGCCGTCAGTTTCTGTGGAAGCGTGAAGCATAAATCAATTGAAAATAATTATGCGAGCCACATATGTAAAGCGCATATGTAAGAGTGATAAGCTGAACAGTGATAGAAGCCTCAATCTATATTAATTTTATCATATTTTATAGAAAAACCGTGGTGATTGAACACACCAAGTAATTGCCTTGTCAGCAGAGACATGTTCTTATGAAAGGAAATGAACTAAAAAAAACTAATGAAGTTATGACAAAATGTATGGAGACCTGACATGTTTGTGTCAAGCATCTCAGTCTAAGAGTCATTATTTTAACATTTCGTAAGTTTCTACTTGTAGAAAAGTGTGAGGAGAAAAAAGAACCACCTAAGTGTGTAAAAATATTATTTTAATCCATGCATACAAATGTGCATTCTGATCTCAACCACTTCCACAAGCTGAAAAAAAAAGACTTAGATAAATTTACACACCTCTGCCAGACTTAGACTTTAGCGCCAGAGAAATACAACAGCCAGTCTAAAATGTATGCATATGTGCCACTGCTGTCAGTGAACTTTTGATATGATATAACAAGCCCTCTTGAGCCTAGTTATGTGGTAATGCCATTTTTAATTGGACCTGGCTTTATATTGGTACACCAAGTGTATTGTAATCTGAAGTAGGCCGCAGGCTGTTATTTTTTGGAAATACGGAAAATCATTATGTACAGAATAATATAGTGTACTCCTAAACAGATTACATAAGTACACTGAAATGAGTTCTGACACCTCCATCAGAGAAACTTGAAGTTTTCATGCTTGTCCACATTTGTTTAAGAGGAATAGTTTATACAAACAGTGAGTATTTGCTGAAAACGTACTTATCCTCAGGCCATCCAAAGATGCAGAGGAGTTTGTTGCTTTTCAAATTCAAATTTTGTATTTCCTTGAAAAAAGTATTGTACATTACAGTGCCTTCTATACGGTGGCCGAGAGAGGCCAACGTGCTGCAAACTTAAGAAAACACATGCAAACAGAAAAAACGACAACAAATTAAGAAAACATCTTCATCAGTTTGACAACACAGGCGCTGCAAATCCTCGCAACGCAAACACAAATACGGAAACGTGCTGCAAATTCTCACAACACAACCAAACTCAGAAACGCGCTGCGAACACAGGAACGCTCTGCAAACACACGAACGCGCTGCATAATGTGCATATAGCTCGGTCCACAACGGAAATGTTTCAGGGGGACCTCAAAAAGTGATGAACCCATCTGGGACCTGATTATTTGTTCAGTGGCTGTTGGTCAGAGCAGAGGTGTTATCGGTGAACTATCACCTTTTAGTGATAGTATAGTATCACTTAAAGGTGACAGTGATATAAATAATCAGGTAATATAGTGAATGATGCATTTGAATGATGCATTTGTATAGCGCTTTCATGTGTATTTCCGTACACCCAAAGCGCTTTACAATCATATGGGGGATCTCTCCTCAACCACCACCAGTGTGCAGCATCCACTTGGATGATGCGTCGGCAGCCACAGTACAACGGCGCCGTTGCGCTCACCACACACCAGCTACAGGTGGAGAGGAGAGAGTAATATAGCCAATTTAATGGAAGGGGATTATTAGGAGGCCATGATTGACTAGGGCCAGAGGAGGGAATTTGGCCAGGACACCAGGGTTACACCCCTACTCTTTACGAGAAGTGCCATGGGATTTTTTGTGACCACAGAGAGTCAGGACCTCGGTTTAACGTCTCATCCGAAGGACGGTGCTTTTTTTTTTACAGTATAGTGTCCCCATCACTATACTGGGGCATTAGGACCCACATAGACCACAGGGTGAGCACCCCCTGCTGGCCTCACTAACACCTCTTCCAACAGCAACCTAGTTTTCCCAGGAGGTCTCCCATCCAGGTACTGACCAGGCTCAGCCCTGCTTAGCTTCAGTGAGCAACCGATCTTGGGCTGCAGGGTGATATGGCTGTGGATAATAGTGATATAAATAATCAGGTCACAGATGAGTTTGTCACTGTTTGCAGCGCGTTGGCCTCTCTCGGCCACCGTAGTATTAGGCTAATTAATGTTATTTAATTTGAATTAATTCATGGATATTTTTAAAACACCTTTTATTACTGTCATGAAATAGAGGAACGTGTATTATTAATGGGTGCTTGGACATACATGTTTTGGAATCCAGTATATAAATGTATAATAGTATAATCAAAATCAGATTTTACATACTGATACATTTTGATACCTGTGGTTTTACAATTTCCTAATTGATTGTTGTGCGATGTTGTGCATTCGAGGTAATCCAGAAAGTGTTCTTCAACCTGGATGAACACAGACTTTCACCAAAAGTGCAAACACTGAGCAGAAATTGTCTTAAAACTTTTTTTTTTCTCTATTGTATAGTCATTTAATTTGGTTACATGCAATATCAGTATTGGTAATCCTCTTTTAATTTTTTGGGAGGGTGGTTAGTTTCTAAGTTTTATTTCTAGACTTTTGTAGTTTATGGGTTCTATTTGCCCAGATTAAGCTGAGATAACATAATTCAAATGTGTGGAAATTTGTGTCATAATTATATTAAGTTACACCAACAATTTATTTTTTTGAGTGCAAGATGAAGCTTCTGCCATGTGCATTTCAGTTTTCTAACCTGAACCCTATAGAAAGTGAGTGGGATATACCAGAGCAGAAGCATCAACATGGAGCTGGGAATCTGAAGTATCTGGAGACATTCTGTATGAAGGGATGTTCTATGATCACTTGCCAGGTGTTTTCCAAACTCATTAGGCATTATAGGAGTAAACTCAAAGCTGTTATCTTGGGAAAATGATATTGCAGTAACTGTGTGCCAATAATTGTGGCCAACATGAACTAGAGAAAAACATTTATTTCATAATGAGATTTCCCCTCCACTTTCCATTGTTTTACTTAAATGATTAAGCAGTTTGTTCTTTTATGGCAGTTTTTGGCCAAAGCAAATTTAAACTTTTAATGTATCTTTCAACTTATTTTATTTTTTTCATACTTTTTCAATTCTAAAATATTATTTATTTATTTATGTTTTTTGTTTTTGCTGCAGCTCATGTCTTACTAAAACATTGCTAAATTCTCAACAGCACACAAATACAATGCACAACTTGTACATCAATGTGGAGCACACATAGCTTATGGTTATTTACAAGTGCAACTGCTTAAGTTAAACTTCATTATTATTACAGCCCATACTTGTAACCCAAAGTATTAAACTTTGACATTTTAATCCTACTCTGTTTTTGCTTCTGGCATAAGTGATACCTCAAATCCTGCAGCTTGTTGTGGAGATGTGTGATCAGACTTCTAATTTAAAAAATCTTATAGACTCATATTGATAGAGAGACCCAAGCCATATTTGGGGACCAGAATATCAGTATGCCCTAGGAACCATTTATAAAACGAAAATATGGAAGCAACCCCCTGACTATCATCTGCAGCATCATGGCATCGCAGGGGTAAATGTTGCATGGGCAAACACTGTAGTTTATCTCCATAAACCGGTCCATTCCAACTCATTCCTAATTTTCAAACTGCCTGGCACACATAGAGAAAATACAAATGAACTTGCTAACAAAATAGACAGAAACTGTTGAAAAATGTTCCAATACAAGAATCAGTAGGGATGTTTCACATTGTCACACCCCTGGACTGTCTAGTTGGTTTCTCCCAGAGTCTCCCCCTGCTGTACTGTATGTTTTGGTTCCACCCATCGTTAGCATCATTCCCCACACCTGTCTTTAGTAATTAGTATGTCTTTATAAGTTGGTGTCTGTTCTCTGCAGTTTGTCGGATGTTGTTGTTGCTACCCTGTGTTCCTGTTCTGCTCCTTGGATTATTAAAGTCTTTTCGTTTATATTACGTCGTTGTTTGTCCGTTCCTCGTCTCCAGTGTGACAGTATATCCGACCAAAACAGTTTTTCAGAGTTTCCCCTACTCCGTCCGGAATTCATCCTCCTTCGGCTGAAGCAGGAGTATCTACCGCTCGAGGGATATACCGTCATGTTCCAGCTAGTAGCTCACACCACCAGTGTTAATTTCGTTGACGAAGACTATGACGAAAAACGTTCGTCAATGAACATTTTTTACAGACGAAAACTAAATAAAAACTAAATAAAAAGTCAGATATGATGACGAAGACAATGACGAAATTTAACTGACACTTTAGTCAACGAATAAAAACAAGAGGAAAATGTTGGGGCGGGACGAATGGAGAAGAGATCCAATAAGAACTACCCTTTTGTTTTGTGGGGAAATCCAATCAGAGCGAATCTTTTGAGGGCAGGTTGATCTAAGTTGGCAAAGCCATTTTCAAAAGCCGCGGTTTTCAAGTTATGAGGACGTTTGTTATACATTATATTAGTTATACATTATACTTGGTTACAAAGCTTTGGTTAATTTAAGTTGACTTTTCTCGTTAGCAACACGCTAACGTTTTGTGCACGCGGTCCGAGGGCAGCGGTATGTCTCATGAACAGACAGACAGACAGACAGAAATGTCAGAGCTTGGTCTAGGACGAAAATGAAGAATTGACATCTGGTCATACTTCACATATGACAACAAGAGCGTCTGTAAACCATGTGGAGTAAAAATCGCTGGGAAAAACACCACCAATTTGAACATAATTCAGGGACAATGCATATCTTTTTCAGGGAGCATGTATATTGTTCAGGGAGAGCAGGTCTTATGGTTATTTTTGTGAAAAAGACTCATGATTTGACATTTAATAAAATAAATGTTTTTTTATTACAACAATTAGATATGTGCCTGTATTCTCTATATGCTTCCATATATTGTAATATACTTACAATTACGTGAATTATGGAGAAAAATCTGCTAATATTTGGTCTACTAAAACTAGACTAAGACTAAAAGACTTAAGACTAAAATAAGACTAAAACTCTTATATTTAGTCAACTAAACTAGACTAAGACTAAAAGATTTCACATGACTAAAATAGGACTAAAACTAAATGGTGTATTATTCCAAAGACTAAGACTAAGACTAAATCAGAATTTGCTGTCAAAATTAACACTGCACACCACCAGCTACCCGGATGACGCGCTCTGTGCATTTTATGACGCGAGCCTAAACGCGTCATGCAGAGCTCCGTTGTCCGAGGATGGCCCTCGAGCCAATTTCGCCGCGTTTGTGGAGTGGACATTGGCGAGAAACAGATCCTCGTTCCCCGCCTGTTCCGTGGAGAATCTCACCAGTGCCACTCCGGACCCAGAGCCCAGCCAGCCACCACCCCGAAACGCTCTCCCGAGCCCACCGATGACGGAGAGCTAAAGCCTGCCGCGACCATCGAGCCATCGCCGCGAGGAGCGACAGAGCTGCCGATCACCACGGAACCTGAGCTGCATGAGCCGTCTGACCAGGTGCGAGAGCCGGCCACAATGCCCGCAACGGTGGAAGTGTCAGTGGGGCGTGAGGATGCTGAGGACAGCATTACCCGCTGCACCAAACAGTTATTGATTATGAACAAGTTTTGAATTAAGGATGCTGTCATTTAACTCCCTGTACACCCTGAACTGTCTGCCTGTGTTAATTTCTGTTAATTAATGTGTTTCTGTTCAACAGGCCAAAAGAAGTCCAATAAAGTGCATCCACCCATAATAAAAAGTGCTCCACATGGCTTTAGGGAGTGAATAAAGGCCTCCTGTAGCAAATCAATGTGTTTTTGTAAGAAAAATATTCATATTTAAAACATAGTAATCACTTTTCTCTAGCTTGCGCTAACTGTCATACACTTCTTTTGAAATGTTGAACAGAAACACCCACCCACTGCTATTATAAAGCTTGGATGGGCCAGGATAATTTTTAATGATACTCCCGTTGGATTCTTCTGAAAGAAGAAAGTCATATACACTGTGAGTAAATCATGGGCTATTTTTTATTTTTGGGTGAACTATTACTTTAACATATTGTAAAGTGAAAATCTGCGCGCAAGAAAGAAAAAAAATCCTTCATTTGACATATATTAAATAACATTCATAAGTTTTTGGTGGCGGTTGCATGTGGAGGTTAAATCATAAAAAAATGTGTGCTGAGCCTGAGAGATTTTTTTAAAATAAGATTCAGCTTGATATATGGTGCCCATCAAATTTTGAATACAAGGTGGAGATCTTTGGAATTTCTGTATTTGGTTGAACTTATACTGTAAATATAAGTCAGGGCACGTTTTCTTGCATTAAAAGTTGATTACAAGCCCAAAGGGAAGCTGGCTGAGTTGCATTGACCAAAATGGCAGGAAGTGACAAGAACAGCATGAAACACAGTTTCAGTCTGTCAGTATTGGAATCTCTCTCTCACTTTTTTTCATTTTCTAATATGGTAAAAAAAAAAAATATCTTACACTGACATTTTGTATTTATTCAGAGTGTGTCAGACAGTTGTTTAACAATCACAGCTTGTTATACAACAGTGAATGTACTTTAACCACTCAAGAGGCGTTTAACTTTAAACCATTGCTTCTAGCCAAAATACATGTCCCTAATCCATAATGCTTCCTCCTGTGAAAAAAATCTAACATTAAAATCCACCAACATATTCGGTTAGAATTGTTTTGGACTGTTTTCGCTTGTAGTTGTCCACTGGTGAGCAAGCTACTTCTCCAAATCTGTTCTGACGAAGAAACAAACTCATCTACATCTTGGATGGCCTGAGGGTGAGCAAATGTACATTTTTGGGTGGATAATTCCGTTAAAGGAGTAAGCTATGTAGAAAATAATATTTTATGTTTGTAAATATAGATGGTATAAATTTCAGTTTAAGGAAAATGTCACAAACTCAATGATCTCATGATAATTCGTATGTATTTATATGATTATTCAGCCTGGTCTCATTGTTCATTCGTAGGAATTTATATGTAACATTTAGAGGTATACATAGGTATTAGTAGTAGTAGTAACGTTTGAAGCACATAATGTACATTTTGTATCTTTTTATTAATCCTGAAACGTACAATTTGGATGAATTACAGCATTTAAAACGTAAAAATTGAGACATATTTTTAGCTAAGAAACTAAATATTAACATATCTTTTATATCATTAAGATATTTGTATCAAAACATTGTTTTTGTAAATTGTATTGATTAGCAATTTAGATGTTTAGACTCCTTACCCCAAACCTAAACCTACCCATTTTATAGAGAATATAAAAAGATACATAATGTAATAGACCGACATGTGTAGTGAAAATACTTTACTAATTTAAGTGATTTATGCAGTGAAAAAAGTGATTATGTGCAGTGAAATTACTTTATTAATTTAAGTTTTATTTGTCGTCAATATGCCAGTATTGTACGTTAAAATGCTGTCAGTATTGAACATTTTAGTGCCTGTGAACACGTAAGTAAACTTTACATCTTTGCATCGTTCTATATGAAGGATATAACAGTATATTGTTAGTCTGGGGCTGGGCCTAATATTTTTATTGCCAGAAATAACATCATATCAAGAACTGCTCAGGAAATATCTTCAGGATTTCAAGAAACCTCTGCCAGCATGGAGACAGCTTGTCAGGCTTGATTCTCCTGGGTTTAACTTTGAGCAATCAGACGTGTCTCCTCTATTCTGTAAGGATTTAATCCTGCCCACTGACTGTGTGAACCCAATACCATAAGTGTCCTCACTGTAGGATAATATTACTCAGTTGTGTGCTAGAGTGTGCTCAGTAATAACATATATGTACAGAAGTCAAGCAAAGCCTTAAAGTCACTCTTGTGGAAATAACTGTAAGCAACTTGTTCTGCAATAACTTGCTGCGTTTTGATAATAACATTGCATCACCAACTGATGCAACGCTTTACAGAGTGAAATGCACGTTTCACATCGTGTTGTCAATTACATAATGCTCTAATTGTAATATAACATTCATATGTTTTTTGCTGGCAATTGCATGTGCAGATGAAATAATAAAAAGTGTGTAGATCCTGGGAGACTTGCTATATGGTGCCCATCAAATTTTCAGTAACAGGAGGTGGAATTTCTGTAGGTGGTTGAACTTATTCTGTAAATATAAGGCAGGACATGTTGACAAGATCTAAATAAAACAGCAGTTTCAGTCTGTCAGTAGCGGAATCTTTCTCTTTTTTTAAATAAATACTTTTCTAAAATGGAGAAAATGTACCTCACATCAAAAGTGTCTACTTTGAGTTTTCATATTTGTGCTGAGTGTTTTAAACACAACACCACTGCGATTTAAGAATCACTGCTTGTTATACAACAGTGAATGTACTTTTGCCACAAGTTTAATTATGCTTGAAAGGCTTTCAGATGGAAATAGTTACTTTGGAACTAGGCCCTCAGCTTTATTTGATTCATTTCACATTTAGCAGCGCAATCTAGACAAATCACATACCTGTAAAGTAAACAAGAATGTGCCCGACAATTACTAGTGAATGAATTTAGATGCAGTCTTTGGCAGACATAACCGTCTTCTCAGGAAGCCTTTCACTATAATCAAAAAGCTATGTACCATGTACACAGAGATGTTCATTAATGTACAATTTTATAACAATTATTTGTTTGTTTTCTCAGAAAGCAGGGGAAATAACAGACTAAAAACAATAACGTGCAATCACATAAATGCACCATGGGCCCTTTCTGCTTCTCTGAAAATGCTGATAGATTTCATGAACAAAAAGCTCTTGCTCATTGCAGTAAAGTGGCCCAAAATAACCAGTAGTTGGCTCTCCATCTAAGATAAAAAAAAAAAAAAAGTATTCAAATTTGAATGAGCTGTAATTAGCCTTATTAGTAGCTAATAAAAAGGATTGACTAATATCCTTTCCGCACAAGTACAGTTTATTTATGCATTTTCCCGCTGGTAGAAATGAACTGCTTGATTCAGCCTTTGGTTCCTGTCTATTTTAAAATTCAAGTCTATTTTGGAACATCAATCACATAACCACCTGATTACCTGAAGCAACACTTTACTCTCTGGAACCCTCTGTTAGCTCTCTTATGTGTTTCCATTACCCTACAAATTGCAAATACGCCCAATGGAAACACGTCAAGTTCGCAAAAATGCTTGGAAACAAGTTTTTTTTTTTAAATTTACAACTCACTTGGCGTACGTAAAATATCACATGATCATTCTTTAATCTTTTATGTACTATCCACCTTTTTCTTAAATGCAGAAGTAAGCCTATGGGTGAGACTTCCGGTTCATTAGTCGCTATAGGGAAATAATGAAAAGAATAACAACGTGCAGTAAACAGTAAAACTGTTTGCACTACAAACCAGTTTGTCCATAATTAAGATAATATGGTAAGACACACCAATTTGCAATGTCAAGCAGTACAAACTGTTTTGTACAGCTGGATGCAGATGAGAGCGGGAGCCAGATCCCTTAAAATTTACAAATGGCCGTGCCCACTTTTACGGAAAGAAAAAGGTGCATAACCTCAAAGAAACACTTCATACACTCTTAAAAATAAAGGTGTTTCACGATGCCATAGAAAAACCTTTTTATCTAAATGGTTCCATAAAGAACCTTTAACATCTAAAGAACCTTTTTGTTTCACAAAAGGTTCTTTGTGTCAAATAAGGTTCTTCAGATTATAAAAAGGTAAGCAAGAAATGGTTCTTTAAAGAACCTTTGACTGAATGGTTCTTTGTGGAACCAAAAATGGTTCTTCTATTGCATCGCTTGAAGAACCATTTGAAGCACCTTTATTTTTAAGAGTGTACATGGCTGCTCTCAACTGTAAAGGTGTAAAGGTTTTAGCTAATGCTTGTGTTTATACAAACAGTCATTTCACAATCGCTTTTTTAATCAACATTTATAAAATATCACAAAAGTTTGTGCAAATCTGTAATGGAAATGCACCTATAATAGTTATATTTCGGTTTTCAGCGACAGTCAATGACATGTAAGTCTAATAACATCTAGAAATCCACCCAGAACACTAGACAGTAAACCAGTGCTAGACAGTAATGGACTTTATCTGAGTATTGTTATTTTGAGAAAATTTACTTCACAAATGTTACATTCTAAAGCATAATATCATACTTTTTACTACATTTATTAAAAACATTGTTGCTCGTTTCAAATGATCCAGTCAGAGCGAGTCTCCAACAATTCACTGAATTCACAAGTCTGACTCAAACTGAGGTGAAAAGTTGCTAATGCTGAATTTTAGGATTTATTTTTGTAAATGAAAATCATATTTACGGCACGACTGTCAGTTATTTTTGAACTAAATCTACTGTAAAAGGACGAGCTGATAAAAGGGATAGTTTACCCAAAAATTTAAATTATGTCATTAATTTCTCACCCTCATGCTGTTCCAAACCCAAATCCACATTTTGTTCATCTTCCGAACACAAATTAAGATATTTTTTATTAAATCCGAGTGCTCTCTGACCCTTTGACCCATAGACAGCAAGGGACCACGTTCAAGGCACAGAAGGATGTCATTAAAATAGCTTATGTGACATCAGTAATTCAGCTATAATTTTATGAAGCTACATGATTACTTTTTGTGCGCAAAGAAAACTAAAATAACGACTTTATTCAACAATTTCTTCTCTCTCATTATTCTTGTTTTCTTTGCGAACAAAAAGCATTCTTCTAGCTAGCTAATGACAGAATTTAGCCACTGGAACTTCAAAACATTTACATGTGGTCTAATAGCCCTTTCCTGACTTGTGAGCAGCCACAATGCGCAGCTGCAGGTCCTCAGTGAGCTCCTTTGTCTTAGCCCTGACTGTCCACAAACCAACAGCAGAGAGCTTGTTTTTCAATGAATCAGGGTATTTAGGATGCTTCAGAACAGCTTGGACTATTTGGAATGGTATAGAACTTTGGATTTTCCCATAGACTGTGACAGTTTGCAAAGGGTATGAATAATTTTGGACATGCCACTTTTTGTTCAAATGTAAATAATAGCTGAGAAATATTTTTTTTCCACAATGATGCCTCTTATACATTGTCTTATTATCTTTTGGGAGAAGCCTGTGTCATTTCCGGTCAAAAAAAACTTGCTGGTTGAATAAAAGTAACTTTGAGTCAGAATTTGCCAGCGGTATAAATAATTTCAGGCTTGACTGTATCTGTAACTTTATTGAAGTACTTGATTTTTCTATATTGCGTCACCACTGCTCAAAACCCCGGTTTATTTTTCAGTGTTCTGCGTTGTCTTGCACACAGTCATGTTTGTGCAGCTTTTAAAATGTACTCCACCAAGGATAAATGCAGATAAATAAGTTCAACGCATACGCAAAAACAAACTGGGTTGTTTGTACTTGTCTTCTGATGATGCAAATAGAGTCACATGGACAGTATGCGGAGCAGCGCGGAGCACAGACGTCAAAGTTTACTTTGGGCTTTATAACACTTGAGCAATATTCAACCACTCAGAACACCCTAGCAACCTCTTCAAAACCACATCAAAACTTCAAATCCTTTTTCAGAACACCATAACAACCAAATATCAACAAAAACCTTTTAGATTACTTTTGCAATGGAGTTGCAATGACCTTGCAACCACCCAGAGCACCATGGGATGCACATAACAATTCATCACAAAAATTACTCAACCGCCTTTCAATTCTGGAAATCCACCCAAAAAACACCCACTCTAGCATTATGATAGCAACAGGCTTTCTAACATTTTTCACATGAATTATTGATGTTTTGCAGGCATTTATCACACATTGTGAATATCAAGAAAAAAGTGTCAAACATGTTGATATTTGAACACCTGACACTATTAATACGCTTGAAGATTGAAAGCAGATGCAGCAATTATCTCTGCATGACTAGACAACTGTTGATCCAGCCTATATGATAAGGGGTGATGTTACTGTTCACATGCTGTGGAGGCAGAAGGCAGATTTTTCCACCAGGGACTTTGAGAACACACTGCTTTTATGCTTGTAGCGAACTAACACTTTACTTGACTGGCACTTCATTAATGACTTTTGCGGTAGAGCGATATAGTAATGATGTTGTTTTGTTAGCTCAACAATGCACATAGAAAGCCAAGTAGGAGAAAAGCAACTAAATGTTTTTTCCCCCTAGTTTAGGGCATTTCAGAGAAAAGAGATGTGTCCAGTGTGCCAAGCACCCTTGTTATCCATCAACCCCTTCCAGCAACTGCCAGTTCAACAGTTTTTTTATTATTATTTCAAAAACAATACTACTGCACTGTGTATGAAATGTTTGCAGAATGTGCTTGTACTGAGTTGGACCCGGCGAGTTAGTGGTTAATTTTCAAATCTCTTGTCCTCAGCAGAATCTAGCTGATCTCCCAGGAGGGCAGCTCAGAGCTTCATCAGCATTTGTACAACACTGTCACATTAGAGAGTCACAGCTGGAAGGCATGAAGTTCTTCAGCAGATCCTGTCCATAATGCAGTCTCCTGTTGAGGCAATCCAGCTTAACCAGCAATGTCAACAGTGCCACTTAAAGCCTTAAAACAGCTGGAGACCTTGCCTAGAGTAGTCATTGAGCACCGATATTGCATGTGATGCCAGTTACACCAGCGAGAAAGTTTGAATCTGGTTCATGATAGGTTTAATCTTATCCCTCCCACTGCCTCTCTGACTGCAAGAAAAGGTCATAAAATCAACTAAAACCATGACTCCAGGGCTAATATTCCACATGAAATACTAGCATACTACACAGTATATTTGACTTTTTACCATAAAAAAGTGAAAAGAATGAATGCGAAGAAAAGCTAACTCTACAAAGCCTACTTGATAGCAATATTATATTTGATAGCAATATTTTGGGACTTAAAATGATTAACATGATCAAAACATTACTGAACATCCTGTTCTCAATCTTCTGTATGGCTTGTGTTGTTTGATAGTTCATACTTTCTGAATAAGTAAAAGGCTTTCTAGTATATTTCAAAAAATATTCTCCTTAAGGCTGTGGTACTCTTTACTGATTTTCATAAAGCAAACCTGAGAATAACTTACAGTGGTATTAATAATTCAAGATGATTTGTTTTTCTAAAGACATTTTATTTATTTATTTATTTTATTTTAAAATTCTGTCATTAATTACGGTGCCTTGCAAAAGTATTCATACCCCTTCAGTTTTTTCATGTTTTCTGTTGCAGCCTTATGTTAAACTGCTTTAAACTACATTTTTTTTCCCCACATCAATCTACACTCCATACACCATAATGACAAAGCACAAAACATATTTTTGACAACTTTGCAAATGTAATTTTAACAAAACACTGAAATAAGTAAATCTTCTTGGTAGTGTTAATTTCGTCAGACGAGACGAGACGAAATATGTTCGTCAACGACCTTTTTTTTCATGACTAAGACGAGACGATGACAAGACTGCACCACTGTCCAAAAACGCTGACTAAGACTAAATTAACATGCATTATTGTTGACGAAAAAAGACGAGACGAAAATGTTTTGCATAAAATAAAAACTATCACTGCGTCCCAATTCGCATACTATCCGTCCTAAATAGTATTCGAAAATAGAATTAGTATGTCCCAAATCGTAGTATGTTCAAAAAAGTATTCCAAAGATTCCCGGATGGTCTACTACTTGACTTCAGAATTCGAAGTGCGGATCAACGCACACTCTAACGGCTAATATTGCCCACAACACATTGCGCGGTGAACGAGGATTCGATTAGAACTACAAACACGCATAAAAAGTGTTAAAAAACTACAAACATGGAGGATATGCGCGACCAACGGACAGGTAGAGAAAGGGGTTTGAGTGATAAATAATCAGTGTGTAACCTGATAAAAAATATATTTTTTAAATGTTATCCTCGTTATATTTCATGTGCAGCAACATTATGAACTTTTATAAAGATAGGTTTGGTCATTAACGTTTAAATGCATAATTATGCAAACATGAGCAGAGTTCTCGGCATGAAAGACTCCTGAAAGAACGTGCCTCTTCATTTCTCTCTGTTACGATAGGAAATTAAATTAAACGAAATGTAGATAATGTTAACTGTGATGATTGACAGGGCAGTTTAAACAGTGACAGGATTCAGGTAACTAAGCAACAGAGTGTCCGTTAAAAAAGCAGTTATGACGAAGTAGTATGTCCCAAAGCTCGCCTACTATTCTGCTACATACTCAAAAGTATGTACTTTTTCTTCACGAAAAGAGTACATACTTTTAGGGCGTAGTATAAGTAGGCGAATTGGGACGCAGCATAAGATAAAATCTCTCTTCATTTTCGTCTACAATCGTCTCTGCTTTTTCATCAGCTGTTACGGCTTTAAAATATTCAAACTGCGCTTTGGCGCGCTGGCTGGCGCTGAGCCAGAGACGGACGAGCTCTGCACTTCTCATATAATCACAACTATGCAGTGTTTTTAACCACATAACGCTTATTTTAGGTTTCAGACATTTAAATACACATAAGTACTAGTAAAAGGAGACATTTAGAGTTTGTAAAATACACACATAGGTCTATGGAAGCAGCAAATAACAATCTATTCAAATATAATTTGCCGATGTGTTTTATTCATGTCACATACACATAGGCTTAGTAACTAAAAAGTTCACTCTATTCCTCTTCTAGTTCACCAGCCACTTACTTGCATGTATTTCGGGAGAAACGGATGAATGTATATGTGCTGTAAATACGGCTGACAGGAATCTCTGAACAGCAGCGCGAACAAACATGGCCGCGCCCGTCTCACGTTACAGATTACGATCCAGATCATTTATATAGGGTTTTAAACGACGAAACATACTAATTCACACATATTTGTGAATCGGAATATTAGATAGTTCATGGCATGGTAAGCAAGTGTGTAAGTATTCTGGATAAAAAAGGAAAAACGAAATAAAAGCGATCTATCTGTCATACAGTGTTATTGTGTCTGTGTTGTGTCACGTGACAAGCTTGATGCGTCGCCATGGAAACAGTAAGGACGAACGTTCTAAAAAAACGGTCGCTTAAAAAAAAACTCACTCTCAGGGGTCCGCTAGAATATTTTAAACTCACCACTGAAAGGGTTAATCATTTGTGAATGTGTCTCCTAAATCAGAAATTGAAAACCAGACACGTTTAACATTTGCATTCAACAAAAATCATTCAGCAAGTGTATTTTGTCAGGTAATTCTGACATTTAACCAATGTTTGAGATATGTGAAACACTTTTTTTACTGAAATGTGTATCAGTAATAATCTCAGTAATATATATATATATATATATATATATATATATATATATATATGTGTGTGTGTGTGTGTGTGTGTGTGTGTGTTATTTTAAAAAAAGACTATAATTTTTTGACTAAAACTAGACTAAAATTAAAAGACTTTTAGTCGACTAAAACTTGACTAAGATACCTTGAGTTTTCTTTTGACTAAAACTAGACTAAAATGACGAGACTTTTAGTCGACTAAAACTTGACTAACAAAAAAAGATATGTAAATGACTAAATATGACTAAAACTAACAAGGACATTTGGCACAAGACTAAGACTAAGACTAAATTAAAAATAGGTGACGAAATTAACACTACTTCTTGGGTATGATTCTGCACATCTACATTCGGCAATTATCTGCCATTCTTTACCTCACGTCCTCACCTGTTAAGTTCTGTCAGCTTGGATGGGGGCTGACAGACATTTTAAGGTTTCTCCCGAAATGTTTAATTGTGCTCAAGCCTAGACTCTGGCTGGGCCACTCTAAGACATTCACAGAGTTGTCTATAAGCCACTCTTGCTGTGTGCTTAGGGTCATTGTCTGGTTGGAAGGTGAACCTTCTGCCCAGTCTAAGGTTCTGAATGCTCTGGACTGGGTTTTAATTAAAGCATAAATGTTTTGGTGCGTTGAGATTTCCTTCTCCTCTGATGAGTCCCTCAGTCCCTGCCGCTGAAAAAAGACCCGCAGCTTGAGGCTGCTACCAGCACACTTTACTTTTGGGATGGTACTCTGTAGGTGGTAAGCAGTGCCTGGTTTCAACCATACATGATGCTTGAAATTGAGGTTCACCAGAACAGAGAATCTTGTTTCTCACAACCTGAGAGTTCTTTGGGTTCTTTGTTGCAAATTTCAAGTGGGCTTTAATGTGTCTTCATGGAGGAGGATTGAGTTTGGCCACATTGCCATAAAGACCAGATTGGTGGAGTGTTGCAGTGAGATTTGTAAGTTTCTCCCACTGCAAATATGATCATGTAGCTCAACAAGAGTGACCATCAGCTTCTTGGTCACCACTCTAACCAAGGCCCTTCTCCATCAATTGCTCAGTTTGGACAGAAGGCAAGCGCTAGGAAGAGTCCTTGTTGTTCCAAACTTCTTCCATTATGGATAATGCTACATGTTTCTGTGAGCCTTCAATGCAGCAGAATTTTTTGATCCCTGCATCTGCTGTCAGTTATTTTGATGTGCTCTGATATGCATTTTCAGCTGTTAGACCTTTTCTGAGATGTGTGTGCTTTTCCAACTCATACTCATTCAAATGAATTTGCCACAGGTTAACTCCACTTGAAGTGTGGTAACATCTACAAGCAATATTAATGCTTTTGAGCTGAATTTCAAATATCCTAGAAAAGGGTATGAACACTTATGCAATGGAATCATATCAGTTTTTTTATTTCTAATATATTTAAAGCCATTTAACATTAGGCTGCAACACAACAAAACATGAAAAAAATTAAGGGGTATGAATACTTTTGCAAGGCACTGTGCTCACCTTCATGTCGTTCCAAACTTGTAAGACCTTCGTTCATCTTTAGAACACATATTAAGATATTTTCGAAATCGAAGAGCTTTCGGACAGCAACGCAACTACCACGTTCAAGGCGCAGAAAGGTAGTAAGGACATTGTTAAAGTAGTCCATGTGACAGTGGTTAAACCGTAATTTTATGAAGCTACGAGAATACTTTTTGTTTGCAAAGAAAACAAAAATAACATTTCATATGTCTAGTTTTACAGGTTTAATACAATTTGGTATAAAACATTTAAAAAGTCTGAAGTCCATACTACATATTGCATACTGTTTAAAAGTAAAAGTTGTATGGTATCATGCAGTTCGAAACATAACAAACATTTCCTGTTTCTCCAGCTCCAGTGATGCCTTATGTTATAGACCTTCTTCTGCCAGCCAATATAATGGATATAGTAATTCATTCAGTTTGCACTTGTGTACTACACATTATACATTTATGCATTTGGTGGATGTTTTCATTTAAAGCATTTCATCAGTTCATACATTTCGAGCCATGACCTTAATACTCTTAGTGCAATGAGATACAGGAGCGCATCTAATTTAGCAAACACAGAAGGTCATCTGGTTATTCTAGCATGCCTACAGAAAATTAGCATACAATACACCGATACATACTGCAGAAATAGAAGCAGTAGTGTGTCATAATGCTATTACAAACTGCCTTTGTTATTTCCTGTCCTTCTACACCTGTGCCTTGTATTTAATTAGTCAGTGTGTAAACACTCCTATGTTGTTCCAAATGTCATGTAATATTAACCACAATTTATTGTAGGTGTAAGACAAGGAGCTTGTGACAATGCTCTTTAGAGTTTAAATATATTAACACCGTGTGTTTACTTCACACTGTGTTAATGCATACAAAGTAGTAATTAACCATCCATTAAAGCATTTTGTGTGTATTCTGATCTAAATTAATCTGCACTTGTATAGATGTGCTATCACAGTTTTTTTAGTTACCAGGATGCAAAGAACAGCATGTGTGGACACTGCTATAGAGTAGAACTTGCTCAGCAGGAAAGGGTGCAAAAGTTTGACAAACTAAAGTTAATAGGCGGTAAAGATAAATATGGGCAGTATTAATTAAGATATTAGCCTAATTATTTCACCTACCTGACTGGAAATGATAAGAACAAACATTAATGTTGTCAAGATTCTTGCCCTGGAAATGCTGGTTCAGTTTGGCCACCCAAACGCCTTTTGTTCCTCGGACAGTTTTTTTGCACTCTTCTCCTTGATTTGTTATAACTGTTGGCAGTCTATAGTACACCAATTGTTTTTCCCAGTCCAACCGATTAGTACAGCCCAAAACATGACAATAATCGATCATTTTCAGCAGCAATAATCAGCAAAATTTGTGAATTTCACCTCAAGTGCAAAACATAGTATGCAACACATACGTAAACACAGATGAGTCTTTGGCTGGGATCTGCATAGCTTTGTTGCACATGCCAATCATGCCTTTTGTCAGTGTTATGGCACAGCAGCTGCAACTGCTTTTAAATGTGAATCACGAGAGCCCATGGTAAACTGGTGCCAGATGTGTATAGGACAGTGAGTGTTCCTCTATTCATCACCTATTCATTCAATCTCTTATGTTTCAGCCAGTGTTTCTTTTTTTTTTCGCCTTAAGATCGTGTTTTTTCCTGGATGGGCAATTTAGTCTATTGTCTTTTTTTTTGTCTCTTTTACTATTGTGACGTGAAGAAGGAGTGACATGCCATAACCTCTTTTCAAATTTCAGGAATTGCTTGCGGACAACAGAGGCACTTTATTCCAGAGAAACAGTGTGTGTTCATCTATAAAGAATATAAAGGTAATTTTATTGTAACCTCTCCTTCTCCACTAGTCTCGCGTAACCAGACCTTCAGACTGACGGCTGAAGGTCTGGTATTCATGGCAGCTTTCATTGGCCAAGGCCCGCCCATAAGGTTGTTTGACCGACATGTCAAACAACCAATCACAGTTTGTTTCGTTCAGCGTCACGTTTCGGGGCGTAGAAATGCCCCCACAACAACAGACGGGCATGCAACAAGTCAGTCATTGAAATAACCAGCATTGAAAGTTAACGAAGAAGAGGGAGAACAAGCAGTAAGTCAGTAATTTGTTCGCGAACGTCGCAAATGTGTATAACAACAACGGCGTCTGCATAAGCACCTTTTAGCAAAACGCGAGTAAATCAGTCTGCACTTTGTTTCCCGGCGGACCGAAAATAAACGCGACCACCATTGGCCGGTGAAGTTTAAGCATCTATTAGACAAGGTTAATGGAGGCAGATCAAATCAATCTCGGTGAACTTGTTTGAGTCACAGCCCCGAAGGTCTGTGAGAAATTTGAAAGAAATCGGCCACTAGGGGCGATATAGCATTTTTCAATGGTGTAAAGTAAACGATTGTATTATGCGTTTTTTCACACATATGTGTGATATTCGTGACACACGATAGACCTCCTCATTTAGGACAACTTTGCCTCTAGAAAAACTGCTGTCAATCAAATCGTTTGTTAAATGATTGACAAGATGTAAAAAAGCTGCTTTTGCAAACTAGTCCTACGTTTTTCATTCAATCAATCAATCAATCAAAAAACAAAACAAAAAAAAAAACACTGCAGTATAATTCTCTGGACTCTACAGGTCAATAAATAATAATAGGTCAAAAAAAATTGAAATGTACCCTTTCGGAAGCTATAACGCGGTTGTTTATAAAAGGGGCTTGTCCAAATTGACCGAAAATCCTATAAATCCAATAAAAACTCAAAACTTCACGAAACTTGGTGATCACATGCTACAGGTGATTCTAAACAAGCATACTAAGTTTTGAGTAGATCGGACCACAGCTGGCACTATAACAGTCATAAATGTTAAAGAACATGGTAAATTACCAGGATATGCCAAAAATGCTGTTTAAATAATTGATTTAGTTGGTTACAGGCAGTGTTGGGAGTAACGCATTACAAAAGTAATATGTTACAGTAGTTTATTACTTTTTGCTGTAACGCGGTAATATAACGCATTACTAATACAATTTGGGTAATAATATTACTCGTTACAATCTCAGTAACGCAAGTTACATCAACATATTTTAACTCAACATTAATTTGTGAATTAAAAAAGTCCACAAGTAAAATATTTTGTCTTCGTGTTGCTGGAATTCGATGGTTGAGATGACTGCAGAGACGGATTCTACATTTATGAGATGGACGCACTCCCGTTATGGAGAAACAGCACGAGTAACTCCTAGAAACATCTAGACTGGTGCCAGTAACACTAAACTAATGATGAGAGCTGCGGAGTCGGAGAAGAGAAAAAATAACGGACGAGCGCATAAGCAACAAAAAATAAGCTAAAAATGACTAAATCTGTTTTTATTAAATCATAGTCCGCATATAAAATGGATGAATACGCGAAATATATCTGATTTTCAAAACGAAAAGACTGAGTGACATATGCTGCTGAGTTTGGTTCACTTTTGTGTGGAGTGGCGCTCTATGAAAGTTCACGGAAAGGAAACCAAGATGACAGAAATAAAAGTAAACACACTGCAGTTATAAATGATCTGTATGACCAAAAATGACGGAGTTATTCCGCTATTCGATTGCCCCGGCGCCTCACGCACACACAGCGTTGCAAAAGTTGCAGTCTGTTAATTATAAGAATAAAATACAGTCACTGGTCAACTGAAATAGTGCGTACCGCATAGTATCCGTGCCGTCAGCCTGAGCTCGGGCCAAACACATATTTGCTCATGTGAGGAGGATGTTTTATAAGCGCGTTAAGTACAAATCCTGGTTTACATAATAGTTTAGCATTCAAATACATCACATGGACACATTTAATTGGATTGATGCAGAATGAGAGAGGTAGGCTGCACGAGAACAACACCGTTTGTTTTTAGTTTCGCTTTTACCCTCATTCGTTTTGGCTTGTTTAGCAACTTGTATTCTTCATTCTTGGTTGTTCTGAAAACCATTTAAAATAGCCTATAGGCTATTCATTGTGTTTAATGATTGTACATTATAACACTTCGCTTTATTAACCGGTGTTATTTCTGAAAGTATTAATGAGTTTTGTGCTTATCTGTGTTTAACCTAAACTACAACGTAACATTAATAGACATACCGGTAGGCCTACCTAAATATGTTTTTATAATTTTATGCTAGCTATCCTAAATTTAATGTATAATGAGCAGCTATAAACTTTTTTTGGCATTTTATAATCTGTGGATATTTTGATGAAAGTAACTCAACAGTAACTTAAAAGTAGTGTAACGCATTACAATTTAGAGACAGTAATATTGTAATGTAACTAATTACTATTAAAAGACAGTAACTAGTAATATATAATGTATTACGTTTTGGAAGTAACTTGCACAACACTGGTTACAGGCTTGTTAAATCATGTCTTTTTTCATAGATGCTTAAATGCCTTAAAGCACTTGAACCCCAATAGTTGCTGCTTGCAGCTATATTTTAAAATTAAAATTGTTCTATGAACAACCAAGTAACCACATTGAGTTGGATCTAATGAGCCTTAAGTAGAACTTTCCTGAAGTTGAACATGACAAAAATGAATGATTTGCAGTTTCGTGAGTCAGAATGACTCAGAAATGGATCCACTTGAATCATACTGGATTGTGAATTCTTAATAAGAATCAGCTCAATTACCTTGCAAAGCCATTAAATGGATAGTGTACCAAAAAAATAAGAATTCTGTCATTAATTACTCCCTCTTGTCTTTCCAAACCTGTAAGACCTTCGTTCATCTTCGAAACACAAATTAAGATATTTTTGATGAAATTTAAGAGCTTTCTGACACTGCATAGACAGCAATGCAACTATCCCTGTCATGTTCAAGGCACAGAAAGGTAGTAAGGACATTGGTCATTCTAGTTTTAATGAAAAAGTCAAACCAGAATATCACTAATTGCCAAATCAAAATGTCACTAATTTGGCCTTGTCCCTCAGATGAAAGAAATGTTATTCTTTTTTTTTTTTCATAACCTGAGATTACCTTATGTCATGACTAAACTTCTCAGTATTTGAGAATTTTAATAGGAAAAATTCTCAGAACAGTCAAGGTCACAGTGAATTGGCCACTGGCCACTTATCCAACTAATTCTCTGAACATGAAAAATGTCATCACAATCTAACACAAAATCAAAAATCCACACAAGCACACGTTATACCATTTATTTATTTTATTTGTTAGATTTTTATGAATCGCCTCGCAGGATGACTATGTTATGTGGCCTTGAATAGACTTTAATTAATTCAGAAAAAAAATGACTCTTATATTCAAGTGGTCTTGTTATCAATATGAGTCAAATGTCAACACGACAAGAGCATTCTAAAGTGTACTGTAAATAGCTTTCACAAGCGTTACTGGAAACACACACTTGTGTCCATTCAAAGCAAGTACCATTCTGAATTGAACGGCTCTCAAGGTAGTCAAGATGAGATGGGTACAAAATGTGAAGGTTCTGAATATTCCTATTCCTATAAACGGAGGAAAAATACAACAAAAGCACTGATTCTACAGAGCTGCTTCTGAAAGCTTGTACTAGTTGTGTGCTCTCATACTGTAGAATCCGCAGAACGGCAGGAGGTGAACGTGACCTTCCTGTTAGTATGTGTAAATGTCTGGAGTTTTAATGAGCCATGTGATTAAAGCAACACTAAGTAACTTTTCCCTCAACGCTCCCTCTACAGGTTGGAAGCGGAATTGTCAACACTAAAGAGTTGTTTTTACCTTAAAATAATGTTTCCGAACTCGTGTCAGTGGTTCATCAACTCATAACAGGGTGAAACGGCACTTTCGTATTCGCTTTGCGACCCTCTATCGGCCATAACAGCACTATGTAAGTTTGGGTTGTCGGGTCGTGGTTTTGTAGTTCAAATGAGACTACAAATGCGACTTGCTTTACGGCAGGCTTCACAAAAGGTTTTCATACTTTTATAAAGTCATACAACATACTAACATACAGGCTAAATTATTTACGACAGCGGTAATGGACAATTCCGCTTCCAACCTGTAGAGGGAGCGTTGAGGGAAAAGTTACTTAGTGTTGCTTTAAAAAAAGGATAAGAGAAGACATTAACACACACTTCTTTCTTGAGCTTTAAAGGAACACTCCACTTTTTTTGGAAATAGGCTCATTCTCCAACTCCCCCCGAGTTAATAAGTTGAGTTTTACCGTTTTGAAATCCATTCAGCCGTTCTCCTGTTCTGGCGATATCACTTTTAGCATAGCTTAGCATAGATCATTGAATCCTATTAGACCAATAGCATCACGTTCAAAAATGACCAACGAGTTTCGATATTTGTCCTATTTAAAACTTGACTCTTCTGTAGTTATATCGTGTACTAAGACCAGCGGAAAGTCAAGGAAGTCTGCTGCTGTAATAAGGCCGAAGCAGGAGCAGTAATACCACGCAGCACATGTGCAAATGCTAAACTAGCTGGGAACTAATTTCTGATAATACTCCGCCTGCTTCGGCCATATTACGGCAGCAAACTTCCTTGACTATTACGCCGGAATGGAAGTGTAGTTCCTAATCTTATCAGCCTAGAAACTCACAGCTTTGCATTTCCACCGGTCTTAGTACACGATATAACTACAGAAGAGTCAAGTTTTAAATAGGACAAATATGGAAACTCGTTGGTCATTTTTCAACGTGATGCTATTGGTCTAATAGGATTCAATGATCTATGCTAAGCTATGCTAAAAGTGATATCGCCAGAACAGGAGAACGGCTGAATGGATTTCAAAATGGTAAAAATTAAATTATTAACTCGGCGGGTGCTGGAGAATGAGCCTTTTTCAAAAAAAAGTGGAGTGTTCCTTTAAGTGTTTTTAAGCGCTATATAAATAAAGGTGACTTGACTTGACTTTTTCCTTTTTTTCCATAGCCGTTAATTCCCAAGCACACAGGTCTGTACACTATGCACTTATACACTATGTACTCATCTATGTAGTGTATTTTGAATTATGCACTGTTGTGTCATTTTTGGGTGAACTATCCCTTTAAAGCTGTTTTTTTTTTTTTTGCATGGAGCAGGTCGCCATGGGATGATCACATGACCAGCCGAATGATGCTCAATAGCAGTCAGTCCATGGTTAATGGCTTTGCAAGGTAAGCATCGAATCAATTATCTTTGTACTATTTTCTAAGTATTATCTAAGTAGCAGCAGCTGGTGATTTTACAGGTTGAGGATACAAACTTGCAGAATCAAGTTATTTTAGAGCTTGATTTAAGCAGAAATCAAATGCTGAGCTCTTTAAAATTCCACGTTTTATTGGATAATCTATATTTTGCTGACACTCAGTATTTGATGATGGATGTTGGAGCCAGACTCAGAGCACAGTGCGAATCCTCAAAGGAACTGTGTTAAATGAAGAGCCAGAGTTGCTTTGAAGCCTCATTATTTTGGGAGGAGAACAGAGAAGATACAATATTAATTGACTGCAACATCAAAATACTCAAATTCTCATTCTTCATTTAGTGAATAGGCAGAATTTTTCATTACCATTCATGAATACCAAATCTGTAAATCATAGCAAAAAAACATGGAGCATATTACACTGTAAAGTCGTATATGTATAATCTGGATGCTAAAACAGCCAAATAATAACATGTACACAATATAATATGTGGGTGACACAAGATAAAGTCCAAAATCCATCTTCAGACCATGTTCCTTTCTGTTAAATTAAAATTAAATGATTTCAGCATGAGACAACAAAATATACAAATATTAATATATCTGTATTATATATATTGACATTATTATGCTATTATTGGTCTTACAGATTTTTTTTTTTTTATTATTACTGATTATTTTAAATGCTGTTCATCTAGGATTAGGACTGAAACTTTGTTAAGCATCATAGAGAAATGAAATATCAGCTTCTGCATATTTCTGTGCTTTATTGCCATCTGCTGGTGAAGGTGAGTATATCCGGGTGTCTTTTTGTATCCAATGTTACATTGAGTATCCATAAAATTGAATAATCCTTAACCATTTACTACAGATATAAAAAGCTATGAAGCTATAGCTTATGTACCTAGTTAAAACAACTTATTAAAATAATAAGTAACATTAAAAAATAATTTTTAATGTTTTTCAAAGTCTCTTCCATCAAGCTTGCATTTATTTATATCAAAAGTGATGATATAGTCATGTATAATGTTACAAAAGTTATCGATTTAAGGTTAACGCTGTTCTTCCAAATTTTCTATTCATCAAAAAAACCTGAAAAAATTCTACTCAACATATGATAATAATAATAATAATAATAATAATAATAATACATTTTTGAGCAGCAAATCAGAATATTGGAATGATTTCTGAAGGATCATGTGACTGGAGTAATGATGCTAAAAATTCAGCTTTAAAATCACAGGAATAAATTACATTTTAAAATATATTCAAATAGAAAGCAGTTATTTTAAATAGTAAAAATATTTCAAAATGTTCGTTTTTGCTGTACTTTTGATCAAATAAATGCAGGCTTGGTGAGAAAAAGAGACTTCTTTAAAAAACATTTGACTGGTAGTATAAATTAAAAAAGAAATCATCTCCCTATAAAATCCACACTTAACTACAATTTGTATGAAGAATCATTTATTTAAAAACCCATCGTAACAATAGATCATAATCGGTTTCCCTTCTCACCCAAGGCAGCTTGGCATGTCATTTACTTCTGAGTCACTTGAAACAAAAGCAGAGCAGCTTTATCATAATGAAATGCATGTTGAAGCAATCTTATCAGGGTGAAAAAAAGAGCAAACAAAGCATTTGTTGCACAGCAATAACCAACCTGACATTCTTCTCTAACTGAACACGTTCGTTATGATAGAGATGACAGTTAGCATTGTATAACAAGCGACATGTAATGCAACATGCAATCTTTTTATTCATTCACAAATAAAAAACAAATTTAACCACAGAATGGAAAAAAGTCCATTAGACCCATGATGACCTTTGAATACAAAACATCTCACTTCCTCATTTACAAGCCGTGCATGTAAACTATGATTAATGCTCGACAAACCTTGTCCAGATCTATTATATCAAATAATACAACAATATGGAATTGGATTGGTATGAACTCTGATCTCATTTACAGATCTACACCGGTTTATGACATGACTGATAGCAGGGCTCTAATTATGGAGTGTTTAATGTAATTGACCAACCAAAGATAAAAAAATAAAAAAAGGTACAGCAACAATATTTGTAGAGGATCCAAATGGAATGCATTGTTAGAATGCTGTTATTTCTATTTAAAGCATAGTTAGAGAGTCTAATACACTTTAAAGCATTTGTTCAACTGTGGAAATTCATCTTTGTCAATTTAAACCAATGTCTCCTGTCAACATTAAACTAATTCTAACAGAGCTTCCGGATATGTTGAGCTCCCTAGCTCATTAGTTTCTCAACAATAACAAAATCAACCAAAACCTCCTCATTCAACAGATAGCAGCAAGGGTTGATATGGTTCCTTACTGCTTTACTGATTTATTTGTGTCGAGCAGAGCAAAGCAAAGCAAAGCAGTATTGAACATTCCAACATACCATTTGGCTAAGGGCCCACTCATGCTTTTAACAGCAAATGGGCTCCGCTTTTTTGTCCTTTGGGAACAGTTAGATGAACCAGTGGTTTGATATTAATTATTTATCACACTGGCACAGGCACATAAATTGGTCCAACGCAGAGGAAACTGAGGCACAGGAGGTTTGACAAACTGATGAATATTGACGGTTGATCAAGCATAAAATATAACTCATCTATCAAACAGAATCATACTCTTCTTTCTATGCCAGATTCAGTCACAACTGCATGCAGCATATGGAGAAAAATAATAAGTACATTACCATTTCAAAGATGGGAATCATTGAGTAGTTGTCTTTTATGTTCACCAAGGGTGCATTTATTTGATCAAAAATACAGTAAAACAAACAGCTTTTAAAAAATATATATTTTAAAGTCTAATTTATTCCTATGATGGCAAAGCTGAATTTTTAACAGCTGACAACGGTTGTGGTGCTTATATATATATACAGTGCCTTGCAAAAGTATTCATACCCCTTCATTTTTTTCCCCACATTTACACTTTATTAAAAATAAAACACTGAAATAAGTACATTGCATAAGTATTCATACCCTTAACTCAGTATATAGTTGAAGCACCTTTACAGCCTCAAGTCTTTTTGGGTATGATGTGACAAGATTTGCACATCTGCATTTGGCAATTATCTGCCATTCTTTGCCTCACCTTTTCACCTCTCAAGCTCTGTCAGCTTGGATGGGGGCTGGCAGACATTTTCTAGAGTCCTAGTTGTTCCAATCGTCTTCCATTATGGATAATGGAGTCTACATGCTTCTGTGAACCTTCAACACAGCAGATTTTTTTTTTCTGAACTCTTTCCTAGATCATTGCCTTAACGCAAGTCTGTCACTGAGCTCTACAGGCAGTTATCTTGACCTCAGGACTTGGTTTTTGCTCTGATATGCATTTTCAGCTGTTAGACCTTTTCTGAGAGGTGTGTGCCTTTCTAAATCATACTCATTCAAATGAATTTGCCACAGTTTAACTCCACTCGAAGTGTAGTAACATCTAGAGGCAATATGAATGCTCCTGAGCTAAATTTCGAGTGTCCCAGTATGAATACTTATGCAACAGGATCTTTTCAATTTTTTTATTTCTAATAAATTTGCAAAGTTGTTACAAACCTGTTTTGTGCTTTGTCATTATGGTGTATGAGATGTAGATTGATGTGGAAAAAAAGTAATTTAAAGCAGTTTAACATAATGCTGCAACAAAACAAAATGTGAAAAAAATGAAGGGTATACTTTTGCAAGGCACTGTATATCCTTATACAACAGTTCTTTCTGGTCCTTGAATCCGATTGGCTGAGAGGAGTGCGATATTCTAGTGATATGGAACTCCAACCGTTTCACCGTTTGTATCACTCTGCTTGCTGTATATCTCACAGTAAGTGTCATGGTGGATGTCCAAATCTGCTATAATTTTATAAATAATACTGTTTTTGTGTCATGTAATGTAGTTTTTAGGCTATAATATAATTGTTTAGACTTCAAATAGGCGAAAATCTAATGAGCAGTCTTTGGTCTCATTAATCTGTTATTTGTTTCAGCAAATAGTTTTGGCTGAGCGCATACGGCCGAATCACAGCTGTGCTGATATACAACCATATAGCATGGCTAGTCATGTGATATAAATTAATAATATATTTATCTTTTGTAATATTAGAAATGTCTTTACTGTCACTTTTAATCAATTTAATGCATCCTTGTTAAATAAAAGTATTAATTTCTTTAAAAAATATCTTACCGACCCCCACTTTGAACAGTAGTGTGTATAGTTCCACTATTTTGCAAACTTCAGTCACATGCTTTCTTTACAAACCCCTTCCTCTAAAGACAATGTCAGCAAATCTGAAAGTGCAAAATCATTCAAAGCAGAGAGTGTTTCTAATTTTATTTTATTTATTTTTTTGCCGTTAAAGGAGTAGTTCACTTCCAATACAAAAATATACAGATAATGTGCTCACACCGTTGTTATCCAAGATGTTCATGCCTTTCTTTCTTCAGTCATAAAGAAATTGTTTTTTGAGGAAAACATTTCAGGAATTATATCCATATAGTGGACTTCAATGGTGCCTGTGAGTTTGAATGTCCAAAATGCAGTTTAAATGCGGCTTCAAAGGGCTCTAATGGATCCCAGCTGATGAATAAGGGTCTTATTTAGTGAACGATCAGTCTTTTTCTAAAAAAAATAAATAAATAAAATGTATATACTTTTAAACCTCAAATGCTCATCTTGTCTACCTCTGCGATGCTCTGTGTAATCTGGGTCAATACAGTTCTACCTTTTTTGTAAAGGGCGTTTGACCTTCTTTGCATGTTCACTTTGTAAACACTGGATCGCTATTTCTGCAGCGATGTACGACGATTTTAAAGTTGGAGGAGAAAATAAGATGGAGATGGAGTTTTTCAACATACCCTAACTGTATTGACCCTGATTACACAGAGTATGCATGCGCATGGCAGAGCTAGACAAGATGTAATATGGGGTTAAAAAGTATAAAAAAATTTTTTTTTAAAGAAAATAATTGATCGTTTCGCTAGATAAGACCCTTATTCCTCGGCTGGGATTGTTTAGAGCGCTTTGAAGCTGCATTTAAACTGCATTTTGGACGTTCAAACTTGCGGGCACTATTGAAGTCCACTATATGAAGATAATTCCTGAAATGCTTTTCTCAAAAAACATAATTTCTTTACGACCACAGCATAAAAATCTTGGATGAAAACGGGGTGAGTACATTATCTGTAATTTTTTGGTTCTCGAAGTGAACTACTCCTTTAACAGAGCTGTTGTGGTTTCTCAGGACCTGTTTCATTGATATCTGTCAGGTAGTAAGGGCATTTTCTGTCTGACTATTATAAAAATGTATTATAATGGCTTAGAGCACATGTACTGTAAGTGTGCAACAAAATCTAACACATGAGCCTTTAACATCACAAGGCAAATTTTAAACAGCAAAAGCCCATGAGTAAATACTGAAAGTGCAAAAAGTCTTGCTAGTGCAATGGGCCCTTCAATCATGTCAGTACTTTTTGTGCTTTAACAGTAAAGGCCATATTGATGATGCATCAACCACTCAATGACACCTAAGTTTCCTAAACAAGTTCTACATATTCCTTCAAACGTGCCAATAAATATGCATTTGTAAGGCAGATTTTAGTCCTCCTTGAAGGTTAAAACAACAATATTCCTTCATAATTGTTGTAACCACTGAAAACAATGTTCAGACAGCTCTGCAAAACAATCATCCAGATAATTATATGAATGTTTGGAAGCTGCAGACAATTTTAATGTAAGTGCGTAAAAGACTGTGGTGCATGTTTAGGTTTGGGTGGCTCTTTCTGGGTAGTTCCGCCCCATTTCACTGGTCTAAAATTTTGTCCCACATAGTATATTAGACATCAGACATGTTCTGACTGGCTGTGATTTTTGCTGTTTCAGGCAGTGCTTTAAATAGGACGCATTGTACGGATTGCTCCTCCTTGGTCTGGCAGCAATGATCCCTTGACTCACCTAATATGCTTCCCTGAGACAGGAAAAGATACTCTGACTTCATACCAGTTCTTTTGATAAAGTCTGTGGTCCTTTAATTAGTGCAGATCTCTAGTCAGTCCTCTCCAGCAGTTTATGTTGCCAAATGCTGATGATTTTGGGAGGAGAGGTAGTCACAATATGACACAGTGTAGCTTGTGAGAAGTCATGGCTCTGTCTCCACGCCACTTTGGCTTTTTCTTCTTTTTCAGACTCCGCTCTGGAACTTGCTGTCTAAAATGCAAAGAACGAATGAAAGAGAAATGTTTTTATATAAATTATAATAATACAGGATTTAAATGTTGAAGTTCCCCTGCAATCTTTCCCTGCCTCTGTTATCTTTCACGTATATCATCCTAATACATCATTATGAAAAGACAAACCCCATATGTGAGATAATAGCTTTTATTTACCTGATAACTCTGACTAATTCATGAAAGGCTCTGTCCACATTCATTGGAGGATCCTTGGCACTTGTTTCAATGTAAGTAATCTAAAGAAATATTTAAGAAATTGAAATTACTCCAAGAAGAATAATTACAACAAATATATACTACTGTTAAAAAGTTTGGAGTCAGTAAGATTTAATTTTTCAAAGATATTTGAAAAAATATTTTTTAAAGCAAGGATGCATTAAATTAATCAAATGGCTGCTGAAAATTAGACTTCTTTCAAATGCATAAAAAATTCACATTTTTTAACAGTCTTGTATATTTATGTTTTTTTATATGTTTATGTGTTTTAGATGGATGCTCCAAAACCGACAGACATAAAGCACCTAAAAGTAGTAGTAAATATCATACTGGTTTGGCATGAGGGTGAGTATATCATGACAGAATTTTCATTTTTGTGTAAACTAACCCTTTAACCGCTGTCAGTCAACACAAGCACAAACACTCTAAATTGTGGCCTCACTGTCAGTTAAATTTCACTGTTGTCCTACGTAAAGTAGTGCCCTGAAATTGGTTGGACTCACGTTATGTTTGGCAGCCATCTCACAGCCCTGTTCATTTGTTACTTTCCTCAGATGCACCAGGTCCACTTTGTTAGCCACCAAAACCATGGGGAAAGATTCCCTGGTGGAGACACAAAACTTGTTTAAAAAAAGTGAGGAAGGAATATTCTGAGGTGTCAAAAAGCACTGTGGACTTTTGTATAACTTTTGAGTTTTGTATAAAGTATACATGATTTCTAACCGGTCTTTCACTCGTAGGATGAGCTGGTGAAAGCGGTCGACGTGTTCAAAACTGGCCTTGTCCGTCACAGAGAACACAATGAGGAAACCGTCACCAGTCCTCATGTACTGCTCCCGCATGGCACTGAATTCCTCTTGACCTGCTGTGTCTAAAACTACAAGGAATGAAGGTAACAGAGACAAGATTATGGCCAGGTCATACAGTGGTCATATTATACAATGAAAAATAAAGATATTCAAACAATATTATCTAAAAAATATTTAATTTCTTTCTATATGCAAATAACATTATCTATATATTCTACCCGCCATCAGAGTATTTTTACATGAACCAATTACTCTTTAGATAGCAGAATGAAACATTGTCAAATTATGACATATGTGACCCTGGACCACAAAACCAGTCTTAAGTCACTGGGGTATATTTGTAGCAATAGCCAAAAATACATAGTATGGGTCAAAATTATTGATATTTCTTTTATCCCAAAAATCATTAGGAAATTAAGTAAAGATCATGTTCCATGAAGATTTTTTGTAAAATTCCTTTTATAAATATATCAAAATATTTTTGATTAGTAACATGCATTGTTAAGAACTTAATTTGGAGAACTTTAAAGGTGATTTTCTCAGTATTTAAATTTTTTGGCACCCTGAGATTCCAGATTTTCAAATAGATGTATCTCGGCAAATATTGTCCTATCCTAACAAACCTACATCAATAGAAAGCTTATTTATTGAACTTTAACATAATGTATACATCTCAGTTTTGTAAAATTTAACCTTATGACTGGTTTTGTGGTCCAGGGTCACATATTATATATGACATTATATTTTAACTTTTTAGTTTTATTTGGGGTTCAAGCGTGTATCACTGAAACCCTATTGTTATTGTTAGAATGGCCAAGGATCAGCAATCTCCACGTAAAACTGATCGGGCAACAAAACGGTAAGTCGTAGAGACTTGAAACTTGGAGGAATAGCAGTACCCACACCATCTACAACGTCACCAAGACTCACTCCAATCAGCCTGATGGGGCGCTACAACGATCAAAAGTACGAAATCGCTTATAATTCCTAAACTGTTTGTCGCTAAAGTGTCTTACGTTGTTGGAATCCTTGGCTCACGCCAAACAAAATGCATGCAGCAGATTCGGCCTTTGGTGAAATTTTTGGGTGTTTTGCATTTTTTGAAAAACCTACTTTTCCTAGGTTTTTCGCCCGGTCAGAACCAAACCAGTGCAGGATGATTCTCTGGTGAGTAATTATCAATATTTATCCAAAAAAAAGTTGCGATAGGACGCCAAATGTTAAAAAGAGGCAGGGCTATAACTTGTTAACAGAATGAGGTATCTTCGACAAACTCGCAACACGTATGTAAAAGCTGAATCTGAGGTCACGTGAAAAAAGTTGCAAAGCTTGGCCACTTGGTGGTGCTATTAAAGGGGAAAACATAACTACGCATAACTACGCCCCCATTTTTCTCATCGAAATGAAAATTGGTACACACAGTCTTGGTCCAAAGTGCCACAAGTGGCTATGAGGAAATTTGCGTATCTCAAAAAACATGGCTGCCATAGGCAGATGAATTTGAGACAAGCTTAACTTATGTTGATCGGAAAAAAACTCAGTGGGCCAAGAAATCGGCCACTGGGTGACATATTTTTCAAGGGTGTAAACAATTGTTCATTGCATTTTTTCACACATGTGCGCACTATTCAAATCATATTGACCTCCTTGTTTCGAGCAACTTTGCTTCTAGAACCACTGCTGTCAATCAAACCGTTTGTTAAAAACCTACTTTTGCAAACTAGTCCTAGGTTTTTCACTTAATCTGGAAAAAACACTACAGTGCAATTCTCTGGACTCTTAGGTCAATAATTATTAGGGGTGGGCATAGATTAATTTTTTTAATCTAGATTAATCTAGATTAAATTTTGGAATTAATCTAGATTAATCTAGATTAAAGTGGCTAATTTGAATTCTGCTGAAGGCATTTTCAGAATATGTGTGCTACCCAAATAATGACTAAAAGTAAGTCTTCGAGAACGGGCCAGGTGGCGCATTAGACCAGGCGCTCATCTCCTGTTTCCAAAATGCATCACAAACTGCTTGACAATTGCATTTACAACATAATTACCTATACAAACTTGTGTAACCAAGTACTTCTGCGCAAAAGGCTGCACGACGTGCGCGTTGCCGTTAAATACACAGACGCGCACGGGCATGGATTTCTGCGTGCATAGTCTTCCATTAAACTGCGTTGCTTTTAGAAGCGTCAATTCAGTTGTTGCATATAGTTTAATGTCTTTATTTCGGCATTATCAAAGTAAATTATAACTCAAACTTGAGATTTTACTGGGGCACGGCAGATTTTCACTGGGGCACGTGCCCCATTAAAAAGGGTCTAGCAAAGCACGCACCTGCCCTGAAGCGGCTTCATTACTGCATCCATGTTTGCACGTCTCATTTGATGTGGTAATTTCAGAGAAGTTGAAGACTCGTTCTCGTCTCCTACAGTGCAATTCGACTAGGTATACGTCATCCGCGCTAAAATATCAAGGTGAAAGTCATCATATCTTGCGTAGTTTAGACCCAGCTCCCAACCCAACTTTGAGAATAGATTAACGGCGTTATTTTTTTATCGCCCGATAAGAGTCTCACGTTAACGCAGCACGTTAACGCCGATAACGGCCCACCACTAATAATTATATAAAAAAACAATGTTTAAATTTACCATTTGGGAAGCTATAGGGTCGTTTAGAAAAGGGACCTTTCCAAAAATGCCCAAAAGTCTATAAAACCTAAACAAAACCTTAAAACTTCACCAAACCAGGTTAGCATGCGACAGGTGATTCTAAACAAGCATGCAACGTTTTAGGGAGATCGGACCACAGTTGGCACTATAACAGTTAAAAAGGATTTTAAAAACGTAAAAAAAATTACCAGGATTTGCCAAAATGCTTTTTTTATTCATTTTTATTCATTGGCTTGCTAAACATGTAATGTCTTTTTTCATATATGCTTAAAAATCCTAAAGTGCTTGAACCCCGCTAATAGCTGCTTGCAGCTATATTTTTATATTATTATTTTCCTTTTTTTCCTATCTAAACCAACTTGGATTGACTTCAACCAGTTATAAGCCATATAAAACTGCTGAAGGAGGTTTTGGCTAGATTTTCCATTAGGCATGATTTTTGTTAAACTGTAATGAGGCTAAACAGGGCTCTAGAGTGCGACCAATTTGGTCGCACGTGCGACCTAATTTCTCAATGGTGCGACTAAAAAAAATCAAAGGTTGCACCGGTGCGACCAGCCGTTCGAGGGGGAAAAAACGAAACTCCGTCACTCTTAAAGTCTCCCTGTTGCTCAACCATAGACTGTAAAAAAGATGGACAACGCGTTTCCGCTTCTTTCCACTATAGAAAAGTGAAGCCAAAACAGCTCAATATGGCCGCTACCATCTTGGGGGAAGTTACGTCATTTGGAGCCAGAGCATGCGCAGTAGAGGTTCGTTTGGAGCCAGAGCATGCGCAGTAGTGTCGTGAGGCGGAGCCGCGGTGTCAAAGTCCCGCCCAAACTCTCGCAGACCCAATCGCACGATCACAATCATGACACCACACCCCATTTTTATAGCATCAAATAACTACTTAAAAGCAAACTTTTTAGAAAAACGAACACCTGAGCATGAATCAGCATTATAAGAACTACCTCACACGATGGAAATCACCTTTGGAAAAAAATTATTTGCCGTGTAATTCAATTATTTAGTTTGGCTCACGTCCCATTAGATTACATGGGGAGGGCGGGGTTTATGACCTATACTGCAGCCAGCCACCGGGGGGCGATCGAAAACTTTTGGCTTCACTTTTCAGGACACCTATGGCACGCTTGTGCTCAACAGACACACATTAGACCCATATCGTGGTCTAAACCAATCAGAGATGAAGGACGGATCCCGCCCCCCCTCTGATTGGCCGTGGTCCAGATATTACTCAGAGCCATATAAAAAGAGAGTTGCGACACTCTCATAGGCTTCCATAGGAACTGAGGAATGCGGAAGTAAAGCGTGTGATGGAGCGGTCAATAGTTCCAAACAACCAATAGCTCCTCCATTGAAGCCCATTCATTTCAGCGCTTCTTAAGCACAGTCGCAAGTATATTGAAGAAATTACTGCATTTCTTTACATTTTAACGCATCAGCTGACCTCTCGAAAAACTGGCCAATAGTGGTGTTTTATGAAGCGTGTTATAGTTAATGTTTATCGTTAAAAAATAAACAGTTAAACTGTAAATGCAGCTGGATAACGTGAGAAACACCGTAATAGCGACCATAACCAGATACTAGTTGTCATATTTTTATGTTTTTAGTCTTTCTGCAATCTTTCTCTCAGTAAAGACTGCATTCAAGAAACACGACAAAAATGTATGCTGAATGCAATTCGTTGCCTTGTGTTTTTTAAACATTATTTTCATCTTTTCTATTATGTTAAATGCCATTTTTGCTTGCCTTTTATAATATTCACTTATGTTGTATATTTGAATATCATAAAACAAGAGTAAATTACTTTTTTTTATTTAACATTAAATCGTTAAATCGAAACATACTGTATAAAAAAGTGTTTGATCATGTCCAAATACACATGCAGATGTATTTAACCTTAAATATTACACTAACTGTAATCTAAATACTATATTAGAAAATGTTATCTTTTAAATGGTCAGGATCATTGTTGCACATATTAAGTACAAAAAAAACCTCCTCAAAATATTTACTAAATAGAACTTAACTATATATATTACAGTTATTTAATTGAATAAAAGTTACACTTAAGGTGTTTGGTCACATTTGACTGCCAAAGAGTGAGAACATATTAATTATGTCTCTTTATCACTCCCCAGAATAAAATGCGATTGTAAAGCGTATTCAGAGAAGTTATCAATACACAATCAATGCACATTATGTGTTAATAATTACTCGAAATTGCTGCAAATATAGTAAAACTGCTGTCTATCCTATTTAACCCCATTCAAACACATTGACAGCGCGGAGCTGTTTGGAACTATTGAGAGCTCCATGAACCACGTGACCGTGCGGCGGCGAGATCAAAGCGTGTCGCAACTCTCTTTTTATATGGCTCTGATATTACTGTACGTGTGTGTACGTTTGAAAATGCATGTGATCCAGTCAGGCTGTCTCTTCATGGTCAAGCGTTTACAATGCCTCCTCCGCGAAAACACGGACTGGATCGCGGACTCCATTCATAAAAACCGAATTTACTATGGCGCGGAATGCCACGTAATACGTTGATTTCTGGATTGATAAATCAAAAGTTGGTCTGTCACTTAATTCAAATCGCGATATGGACTAGTGTCTATGAAAACTGAAAGGCAAAAAGACCGTTTAAAATGAATCCTGCATGTTCCGTTTGCCTCTATGTATTAATGGTGGAGACGTGTATTTTTTTTTTTTTAACTACACGCGTATAGGCTACTGAAGCACGCGTGACGCTCCTGCAAATTTTTGGCATTTGCATCTCACATGAACAGATAAACTCAATCTCCAAACCTACTGTGTCACTTTTACCGTTTCATTTGAGAAAGCATCATATCATACTGTACACACATAAACTTCACGGCAATCTGTCAAAATAAAAGTACGGTTTAACATGAAACAGAACAATGTTAGTCATGTATTACTTTTGTACAGTATAATGTAGGTGTTTATATATTCCTATTTATAAATCATATATATGTTTGCCAAAAATTAAAAAGGTTTATTTTTCATTTGATTATAAATAAATAAATGTTTATGCTTTCATTTGATTATGAGAAAAATTAAAACAAGAATTTCAAAAAAAAAAAAAAAAAAAAAAATATTGTAGAGCCCTATTGTTCAAAATGTTAAAATAGAGAGTTTTGGACTTATTTTTTCACTGAAATGTTTTCGTTATTACACAAAGTAGGGTAAAGTACTGGGGAAAAAAATATGCTTCAAATAAAGAACTTTATATTGACCAGATTGTTAGTTAATCATTTACAAGTCAATATTGCCTATATGGACAGGGATTAAAAAAAAAAAAAGTAAAAAAAAAAAAAAAGTGAACTTCTAAAACTACGGTGTAAAATGTGATGCGGTTGAAAATTTGGGTGCACCTAACTTTTGTGCTGGTGCACCTAAGAAAAAAAGTTAGGCGCACCAGTGCAACCAGTGCAAAAAGTTAGTCTAGAGCCCTGCTAAAGGCCTACTGATAAGGCTGCAAATACACATAACAGTATGGGAGCACTAAAAGCATGAATATTACTTATAATATGGAAAAATACTACACATAATGAGGTACTGGCACGTACCATCCAAAATAGCCCACTGGCCATCGATCTCTGTGTGTTTCAAGTAGGAGTCTTCAATAGTAGGATCGTAATCTGGCACGAAAATCTTTTGGAAAAACTGGATGGTAAGAGCACTCTTTCCCACGCCTCCGTCTCCCACTACCACCAATTTGTACGTCGGGAGGTTGTCGCTAGGGACCGCACTGGTTGCCATGATAACAGCTACACCTGAGGAGAAAGAGGAGAATGTTATCCCTGATCATTATTTAGGCCTAAGCATAAGCTAGCAGCCTAAGCTAGTGTTTTATAGGAAATAAAGAAGTTAAAAGTACTGATAAAAAGTTCAAATGAGGGTTTTGTGGTTTGGGAATAGTTCTGCAGAGAGCTAATTTAGTATAAAGGGATGCATTGCAAAGGATATGGTCTAGACGCAGACGGTGTGGTTCTTTGTAATTGCTGTTATTTTCTGCACTACACAAGCCTTGAATCTTCCAAACCAAAGTCTATTTTATTTTTTATTACAGTCAAAAAATAAAGTAAAAAAAATAAATAAAATAAAGCTCTATGAAGTTTCTATGAGAATGTAAGGATGAGAATAAGATGTTAAAATTGTGATGATATTCATATTGCAAAAGATCATTGCAAATGTGTATTTAAATACAAAAAGTATCAGAAGAAGGGAGAAAAACATTATGCACCACATATCTTAAATATTGATGTTTACATCCCTTTTAAGCTACCTCGCTTTAAAAAAGAAATACATGAATAATGTACAAGCACTGGCTGTGTAAAATTATTTAGCAAGATTCTTAAGCAAGTGCCCCAATGTTCATGTGTACAGACGTATGGTGAAATAACCGTTTGAACCTAAAAGTTGCATGATTTAAAATAAATAAAAACACATTTTCTTACCTAAAGAGACAACTCTAGTAGAGCAAAGAGTTTGAAGGGCTCAGCTAGGCTAGCGAAGAAGTGTTTGCTCGGCCCATGAGCAGGGCAATGTGTGCTATTCAGGAGGAAAAGTCTGTCAGTGGGTGACGGCCACCCCTTCCTGCGGCCCACAATGTGAGGAAGGAGTGAACTTCCTTCCTAATTCCACCAGGCCTGGATATTTGAGTGATATCGCTTTCATAAAGGAACTATGAGACACCTCTCGACCAAACACACCCATAAGAAAAGACCTCAAACTGACCTCTTAAGATCACAGTTCATGTACTGTAGTTGCAGGCAATAGGCAGACTTCATTCAAAAATTAAAACTTCATTTATTTTCTAATGTTGTTCTGCATGGTTTTTTTCTTAAGTGGAAAAGGTTTTTTTTCTTCAGTGTTTTGACTAAAATTTCTAAATAGTTAATAAAGTGCAATGAAATTATCATTGTAAATTTTTGCAACAAATAAAACTGAGCAAATAGTCACAGGGTTATACCAAGTTAAAATGAATAAATAAATAACTATGAAGTTTTGATTTTGTCTTTTCACATCCAGATACATCTTTAAAAAGAAGATACTGGCATAAACAGACTTTTCGTCAATTATAATTTTTACTTTTTAATGTCATAATTTTTACTTAATTTATCAACTTCACTTTTGAATATCATAACTTTTGATGTCATTATGACTTACTATCTCATAATTATGACTTTTTATTTTCTAATTATGATTTACTACAACATTTGTACATTTGATTTCTTTTTTTTTCTTATGTGACAAAAAAATGACTACCATATACATTAACAGTCAAAAGTTTTTAGACAGTAAGATTATTAATGTTTTTTTAAGAAGTCTCTTCTGCTAACCAAGCCTGCATTTATTTGAAACAAATTACAGCAAAAACCGCTGAGTATATTTTTTTTAGGTTTCTTTGAGGAGTAGAAAAGTTCAGAAGAACAGCATTTATCTGTAATAGAACTTTTTTTGTAATATTATTAATGTCTTTATGATCACTTTTGATCAATTGAAAGCATCTTTGCTAAATAAAGATATTCATTTCCATAATTTCTTTTTTGGATTTTTCTATTCATCAAAGAATCTTGAAAGAAAATGTATTCAACTGTTTTAAATATTAATAATAAATGTTTCTTGAACAGCAAATCAGCATATTAGAATGATTTCTGATGGACATGTGACACTGAAGACTGGAGTAATGATGCTGAAAATGTAGCTTTGATCACAGGAATAAATTACATTTCAAAATATATTTAAATATAAAACAGTAATTATAAATAGTAAAACTATTTCACAATTTTACTGTTTTTGTTGTATTTTAAATCAAATAAATGCCGGCTTGGTGAGTGAAAGAGACTTCTTTAATAACCTTAAAAATCTTACAGCCAAAAAGCAATTGTCTGGTAGTTTATATGCCTTTCATATTCATAAACAATTTTAGCTCTAATTGCCTTTATTGTTTATCGTATTGTTTGAAGTCTTTTATTTAAAAGACATGTACCTTCTTTAATGTTATTACAAACTCTATCATTTATTTTCTAAATGTATTATTATATCACTTCCACCCAGCTGTAAAGCTATATTTAGTTTTCTCTTTATAAATGCTTTATTACTCAGAAGTTTCCTGCGCCCTTCTCTCTCCATCAGTGATGACGTCACGTTTAACGCAACGTAATGACGTATTCCGTTAGATCAGTCACTCAATTCAGAGTTATCTCATTTAATAAACACTAATGATGATTATAAACAATGCCAACCTGAATCCGAGTGGGTGTAAACTGACATTCGTAAAAGGTTTATGTCTGAAATTATACATTTGAGTGTGATTCTGAGTACTGCTAAATGATAATGATCATCAAAAACCATCTTCAAACTCTGGCAGGAAACTTACCAGTGATGGGTTGGTTGATTTAGCAAGTGTGCAAAAATCCCGACTCCTCCTCGACATCCCTGTTTATGAGAATATTCAACAGGCTCTTGGTAAAACAGGGTCAGCCCTTCAGTTTAAATGAAAAATTAAGATATTTTCCTCCGCCCTTATGAAATTACAGTGTAACAATCTTCACATCGCAACTGCTGATGCTATAAATAGAATGGTTTCGACGGGGTGGGTGTGTTTCTTTTGCCAACTTTTACAGTGCTTGCAGTGTTTTAGTTAACTAGCAGCTTTACACATCTGATACAAAAAGCGTGAATATATTTTCAGAACTTTTTCCCAAAACACCGTCTTCTTCAAAACCCGTACATCGTACAAATAAACGGAAGATTGTTCCCCACAAGCGCAAATGGACTGTTCCTATGTATGAAGACTCATCATCACTTTTAAAGCGGCAGCTAAGTTTATTACTGTACGATTTAGGGAAGGATGTATGAGATGGAAAAACAAAATTATATTTGAAAGGACAGTAAAAATAACTTTATATTGTGTTTATTTATCTGAGGAGGACGACGTTTGACAGATGTAATTGTAACTTTTTATATTATTAAAAGGAAAGGCGTAGCTGGCATTTATCACATTTCAAAATATGAAATTGAAGAACAGAAACAAATAAACTAAAAACAAACTTGTTATGGGTCCTTCACGCACAATCGGTGCTTTGACATAAGTATGAAATTAATCCGTGATACTAGTGTTAACTAGTGTCTGTTTTGAAAGTGTGCTTCATAGAAGCAGATCAGGTTGACTGCATAAGGAAAGAACGGCTCTCGACTTCTGTTTTCTATGAGACAAAAAGTTTGTTCCTCCAGGAGGCGCTCGGTGGCTCAAAATCTGGCTCAAAAACATAAACCTATTGACAAATAGCCAATGAAGGACGCCGATAGCCACTCATTTATAAAAACGAAGTGAAGAGTTTGTGATTTGTATTTTATTTTAGGACACGTACTCCTTTTAAATTATTGTATTTCTATTGAGTCCGCAAGTCGTCTATGTTGTCGTAAAACTGTCGTAGAGTTCTTGCGGTAGATTTTCATAACAGTCAACGTGCTGTCCTTGTGAGAATGAGCACAAAGTAGCAAGTAAGTGAACACGTATGGTTTTATGATTTTTGGTGGATATTTTCCCAGAAGATTTTGTGTGTAAGATTTTATTCGAAAATGCACATTTTGTTTAGGAAACGAAGGGCTTGCGAGACAAATGAAAATATGCATCGTATATATTAAAGCAAAATGCATGAACTAATTTTTATATACACTACAAGTCAAACGTTTTTGAACAGTAAGGTTTTTAATGTTTTAAGTAATTATCTTCTGCTCACCAGGCCTGCATTCATTTGATCCAAAATACAGCAAAATCAGTAATATTGTAAAATATTTTTACTATTTAACTTAACTACTTTCTATTTATTATAATTTATTATAAATTATTCTCATATTCTGGTTTGCTGTTCAAGAAACATTATTATTATTATTATTATTATTATTATTATTATTATAACATCAATATTTAAAACAGTTGAGTAAATTTTTTCACGATTATTTAATGAATAGAAAGATCCAAAGATCAGTATTTACCTGAGAAAAAAGTTTTGTAACATTATGCACTTTACCATGCATATGGAATCATAGAAATCATAGAAAGAAATCATAGAAAGAAATCATAGTAATAAATACTTTTATTTAGCAAGGATGCTTTAAATTGTTCAAAAGTGATGATAAAGGCATTTATAATGTTACAAAAGATTTCTATTTCAGATAAATGCTGTTCTTCTGAACTTTCTATTCATCAAAGAAACCTGAACAAATTCTACTCATGTTTTCAACATCATAAAAATAATAAACGTTTTGTGTGAGCAGGAATAATATTAGATAATATTTCTGAATGATGCTAAAAATTCAGATTTGAATTTACAGGAATAAATTACATTTTAAAATATATTCAAATAGAAAACAGTTATTTATAAATGGTAAAAATATTTCAAAATTTTACAGTTTTTGCTGTACTGCAAAAGAGACTTCTTTAAAAAACATAAAAAATCTTACTGTTCAAAAACTTTTGACTGGTAATGTAGTTTTTTGGGGAAGTATTTTTTTGTATGTGCGTGGTAGGTTAATGATGAGTTTGGATAACATTTGATGTGAAATTTAAAGATGATATCATTTGTGATTAATAATATATCATTTTGTCATTTGTGTTGACAGTTTAGTCAGGTGTTCAAAAGCAAGAGAAGAGATGGCTTCGCCTTTTCTGAGACTTTCTGCATTCATTCAGAAATATCGGACACCATTGCTCCTTGTCGGCTGTGGAGGGGTATTTTCTGCCAACATTTTCTATCACGTTTTCCCAGATAATACATACAGAAAAGTATACCAGGCCTGGCACAAAGGAGAACCAGCCAGCCTGTCGGAGAAGCTTGAGAACATCTTTCAAGAGGTGCTAAAAGATTCCGCTGTCAGCTTTCCTAAAAACTTCAGTGCTTTTGCGGCCTTCGGCTTTCACCCAGTAGGGGCAGGTGTTCCATGGCTTCCCTCTGGAGCGCAAATCGGCATCCCAGCCAACTTCAACAGCACCACTGATGATCCATCAGGCATCACCAACCGCACTATTCTCATCAATGGCAAAGAACTAGAGTGGGACAGCGATTCAGGCGTTGCTCTCAAAAACTCTCTAGTGTTCTCTCAGGAGGCACAGAAGTTTGCTATAGCCCGAGAAGTGGCCCGACTAGGGACTGGGGGTCCCGTGTTGCACGCTGTAGTGGCTCCAACATGTCTGGCAGGGGCTTGTATATATAGCGTAGCCCTCAAGCAGATCTTTAGGCTCCATGCTGGATCCATCATCTTCAGGGCTGGGGTTAATATGCTTGCTGTGGGTTTAGGAGTCGCGTCTTATATCCTGACTACTGATGCTCTGAGCCAGTGGTTGGACTACAACTCGGATCGCCGTGCAGCATGTCTGTCAAGCGATTATGCAAAAGGTGGCTTAGAGTTCTATAACAAAATCTTGACACGGAACAAGACCCTACGCTCTCTAATGGGTTTAAAAGGGGAAGAGATGTACGCCCCCAGTGGAAACTTGTTTCCTGGACATCTGCTGCAACTCAGACATGCCCCTTACACATCTAGACGGGATAAGATTTTAAATCTTTTGAAAAATGAGAAAATGTGAACTCTCTGAATATCTTTTAAAACGTATATCTGCTAAGCTTAGCTCTTGGATCCTACCATGTGAAAATCATACTGCGATTCTATATTTGTAAATCAAGACTGTATATGTACAGGTATAGTTCTTTTAAAATGGTACAACACACCACTAGATAACTTGTCTTCCCTTTCTCACAAATAAACTATTTAACTTAAGTCCATCATGATTTAGTCTACATCTGTCAAAGTATCATGCTGCTGATTAGTTTACAGTATAATCAGAAAGAGACATTAGACTATATATTATGTATACAATGACATGAAAAGCTTTGTTTTGTTTTGTTTTGCCAATAATAGTAACGGCAGTAGTACTACTGTATTTTAAATATAAATGGCCATGGAAAAAGTAAAACATTCAGTTGTCTGCAGATTTTTTTTAAGTACGTTTGCTGATGACACATGCCTGCATAACAGCCATAGTGTAAGTGACCTTCAGCCAAAGAATGGATGCCAAAAGATGTTTGAAAGGCAATCTTGCTCAAGCACACATTGGGTGTGGACATTTCCCAGTCTTTACATACTAGATCACTCATTCTGTAATGACATTTCCAGTAGGTTTGGCTTTCTGCAGTGTACTGTAAGTCATCTCATGGCTTTTTCCTCTTGAGCTAATAGCTATTGTCCAGTTTTTCCCCATGCGGTTTAGTCTTTAAACTTTTGTCACACAGTAAGGTTAAGATTCTGTTCACTGTTAAGTTTTAGATGTAGTACATAATTTTAGAATTCCTAGCAACTAACAGTACAGGGCCTGAACACAACATAGCATGTTAAGATAGTCAATGACACAATAAATGCAAATAAATAAGACACATACACTACGAGTCAAAAGTTTTTGAACAGTAAGATTTGTAATGTTTTTTAAAGAATTCTCTTCTGCTCTCCAAGTCTGCATCTATTTGATCCAAAATACAACAAAAGCAGTAATATTCTGAAATATTTTTACTATTTTAAATAACTGCTTTTTATTTAAATATATTTTAAAATGTAATTTATTCCTGTGATTAAAGCTACATTTTCAGCATCATTACTCCAGTCTTCAGTGTCACACGATCCTACTGAAATCATTATAATATGCTGATTTGCTGTTCAAGAAACAATTATTATTATTATAAAAATTGAAAACTATTGAGTACATTTTTCAGGATTCTTTGATGAATAGAAAGATCCAAAGATCAGCATTTATCTGAAATAAAAAGCTATTTGTTACTTTATACACTACACCTTTCAAAAGCTTGGAGTCAGTATAAATTTTTTTTTTTTTTGGAAAATAAATTAAAAAAGTGAAATTATAAAGACATTTATAATGTTATAAGAGATTTCTGTTTAAGATAAATGCTGTTCTTCTAAATTATGAACTTTCTAATTATCAAAGAAATCTGAAAAAATTCTACTCAGCTGTTTTTAACAATAATAATAATAAATGTTTTTGAGCAGCAAATCAGCATATTAGAATGATTTCTAAAGAATCTTGACTGGAGTAATGATGCTAAAAGTTCAGCTTTGAAATCACAGGAGTAAATAAAATTTTAAAATATATTCAAATGGAAACGGTTATTTGAAATTTTAGTAAAATTTTACTGTTCAGTTTAAACAGGTTTTTAAAACACACACACACACTAAAAAACTTTTGACTGGTAGTGTATATAGGTCGAAGACTAAAAAGAGATTAAGCATAAAAGCAATAAGTGTAATACAAAAAATATGTATATTAAAACGTTTTCTGTTTAATTTTGTTGCATTTTTGTTTTTCTGAGCAAATATATATATATATATATATATTAGGGCCGGGACTCGATTAAAAAATTTAATCTAATTAATTAGAGGCTTTGTAATTAATTAATCGAAATTAATCGCATTTTAATCGCATATAAATATTTGACCTGAGAACAGTGAGAAGTAAGATTTTACATGGATTTTTAGTATACCATTGAATAATGACTGAATACATAAGCTTAAGCAACAAAAAATTGTTTATTTTTGTTCAACCAAGTCCAACAGACCAGTGCAATATTGCCATTAAGTGTAGCAAGAGGCACGTTCTTTAACGAGTCTTTCATGCCGAGAACTCTGCTCTTGTGTTTGCTTAATTATGCATTTAAACGTTAATGACCAAACCAAACCTATCATTATAAATGTTGCTGCACATGGAATATAACGCGGATAACATTTAAAAAATATTTTTTATCAGGTTACACACTGATTATTTATCACTCAAACCCCTTTCTCTACCTGTCCGTTGGTCGCGCATATCCTCCATGTTTGTAGTTTTTTAACACTTTTTATGCGTGTTTGTAGTTCTAATTGAATCCTAGTTCACGGCGCAGTGTGTTGCGGGCAATAGCCGTTAAGAGTGTGCATTGATCGTTAAGTAGTAGACCATCCGGGAATCTTTGGAATACTTTTTTAAACATACTGCGATTTGGGACATACAATACTATTTAGGACGGACGCAGCTTGTCTGAACCAGAGCCATATAAAAAGATCTTTTTATATGGCTCTGGTCTGAACGCTAGTTGGTGCTCCAGTATAATCGGTCCGCTTAATCTCATCCAGTGAGAAACGTTCCGCGGTGCAAAACTAAGTGCGATTAAAATGCGTTAAAAAAATTTAACGCGTTATTTTTGTGTAATTAATTAATCTAAATTAACGCGTTAAAGTCCCGGCCCTAATATATATATATATATATATATATATATATATATATATCATACATTTTCCCCTATTTTACAGAAGACACCCACTAAAATGTCATTCAGTGTAACAATCTTGTCAGGCATATTTACAACAAAAATCAATTTATGACATTAAAAGACAAGTTACTTTTACGCCAAATACTAATTACTTGTAATTCTACATTTTTTAAATTGTAAAAAAAATCCTAGGTTTTGCCCGTTTGTCAGCAGGAGTTGTTTTACTCTTTTAAAACACAATACAATTTCATGTGCTCCCTTTTTCTTTTATATATTTTAATATGTACAAGTCAGAATAAGTATGTTGTTTGAATTTTTACATAAATATTGTTACAATAAATAACTATGTAACATTGTATTGTATGTATTTAAACAAAATTTTGATACTGGATTCTCCAAAAACGTTTTTGAAACCTTAAAAATAGACACTTTACTTACATTTAATGTGCTTTCTATGGACATAAAATCGCTTTTGTAAATTTCTTTTGACGTGGACATCCACGTCTTTGACCCATATACTAATTTTAAGTATATACTTTTAAGAAATCCAATCTTAGTGGAAAAACAAGTCAGTAGGAGCATCAGCACAGTTGTGCCACAAGATGTCACCATTGTCCATATAAACTATCTGGTTTGCAGCGTAACTGTTTTCATTGCTTTAACAGTTGGGTTGTATGTATCAGAGAAATCAGTTGTGGCCCACATATATCAGCTATCAAATAATGTTGTTTCTAATAGCAATTCTGAGAATAAAACACTATCTATCTATCTATCTATCTATCTATCTATCTATCTATCTATCTATCTATCTATCTATCTATCTATCTATCTATCTGTCTATCTGTCTATCCGTCTGTCCGTCTGTCCGTCTGTCTGTCTGTCAGTAAATGTCCCGCCTCTCCAGGTTGTGACTCCACCCCCGGCCGCTGGTGGCGCTGCGGAGAGATGTCGCGCCATGTTACAATGTAACACTCAGCACTGCTGCTTCTGCGGCTCCTCCAATGTAACAGCGCCGTGAACGGAGACACAGCTGAAGAAGTGATCGATCCCGATGAGCCGACCTCCAGAGTGGGAAATGCGGTTTTATTCACCTGCGAGATCCTTTCCACCTCCCTAGTGGTCCCGTTGAGTGGATTGTAAAGTGTCTTCGCTGACTGGCTTTTACAGGATTGAGTTTGTGTGGATTATTGGAACCGGAGGCCCCGTTGAGTTGAATGTGTGTGCTGGGCTGGAGTGGGTCAGTATGAGGCTGCCGCCGCTGCTGCTCTGAGCGGGCTCTCTGCTCCCTGCCTTGGGTCTCTAACGAAACATTTACTTATAAAACTGGACACCCCTGGAGCAGTTTATGACGGTAAGAATCGTTCACTTTGCTGTTGCTGGAGGGTTTCTGTATTAAAATGCTGTCTGCTTGCCTGTATACACTATTAACACATTTCAAGTTGTTTCCTATATTATATTTTTATGTTTTAGATAAGAAATCACAACATTCAAAGACTACGTCTTTCGTATTTTATTTGTAAATGTATTAGAAGATTCAGCTGTTGAAGCAGAAGCTGAAGACATTACAGGCAGAAAGGATTTTGTTGGAGCTTGTGGTGTATTTCACCAACACAGTAGAGCTTTGATGAGAGATGAACATGATTATTTGTTCCATTTGTGAAGATTATCTTAATTTTACTTCAACTTAATAAGAGCCAAACACTGATGATCCCTGTCACTGGTGAAAACGTTTGGTGATTTGTAAGTCAGCGACGTGTATATGTGGTCAGTCTCTTTAGTTATTTATTTTGTTTATTTTTATCAGAGCTATTTTTTATGGTATTGGCAGTCTACATGTAAGTGACGTCATCGTTTTTTGACAGGGTTTATCACGATGTGACCAGACATGTGACTTGATCATTGCGACGTCATATTGACAGGTGAAAACCAGTTGTTCAGAATTCTTCCTTCATGCTGGCACGGGTACAAGGGTGGATAGATGTAGGTGTGTGTGTGTGTCTATATGTACATATCTCTTATACAGAATAGAATTGTACATTTTACACATGCAGAGAGAGTTTGGGGTGTGTAATATTGCTCACCAAAGCTGAGTTTATTTTATCAAAAATACAGTAAATGTTGTCAAATATTATTGCAATTTGACATTTGGTTTTCATATAATATACACTACCTGTCAAAAGTTTTTGAACATAAGTTTTTTTTTTAAGTTTTTTTTTTTTAACAAAGTCTCTTCTACTCACCAAGCCTGTATTTATTTGATCTAGCAAGTCTAGCAAGAAGAGTAAAATTTATAAATATTTTTAATATGTTTAACTGTTTTACAGTTTTCTATTTGAATATATTTTAAAATGTAATTTATTCCTGTGATTTCAAAGCTGAATTTTTAGCATCATTACTCTAGTAACATGATCCTTTAGAAATCATTTTAATATGCTGATTTGCTGTTCAAGAAATATTTTTATTTAAAACAGTTGAGTCATTTTTTTCCAAAAATCCAAAAATCAGCATTTATCTGAAATAAAAAGCTTTTGTAACATTATACACTGTACCATTCAAAAGTTTGTAGTTGGTATGATTTTGTTTTGAGAGAGAAATTATAGAAATTAATAATTTTATTTTGCAAGGATGCTTTAGATTGAGAAGTCGATGATAAAGACATTTATAATGTTACAAAAGATTTCTGTTTTTACATGAATGCACTAATGCAGCTCTTTTGAACTTTCTATTAATCAAAGAAACCTGAAAAAAAATGCTGTTTTCAACATAATAATAATAATAATAATAATAATGTTTTTTGAGCAGCAAATCAGAGTATTAGAATTATTTCTGAAGGATCATGGAACACTGAAGTGTGATGATGCTAAAAATTCAGCATTGAAATTCGGGAATAAATTTAAATTTAAAATATATTCAAATAGAAATAGATTTTACATAGTAAAAATATTTCACGTTTTTGCTGTAACTTGGATCAAACAAACGCAGGCTTGATGAACAGAGGAGACTTCTTTAAAATAAAAAAATCTTACTGTTCAAAAACTTTTGACTGGCAGTTGTAATGCAATTAATTCCACTGTTAACAGCTAATTTTACTCAGGATTTCAGTGTCATATGATCCTTCAGGAGTCATTCTAATATGCTGATTAGGTGCACAAGAAACTATTGTGATTATTATTATCAGTGTTGAAAACCGTAAATCAAACTGAAACCATGATCATTTTTTTCCAGGATTCTTCGAAAGTTTGACAACATTTATTTAAAACGGTAATATTTTGTAGCATTGTAAATATTTATTGTCACTTTTGTTCAATTGAATGCATCCTTGCTAAGAAAAAGAAAATTGTCATACTGAGCCAATGTGAAAAGGACAGTAGAAATTAGTGCGAACTGTGAATGGTAAAGATCAGCAGGATCTATCTATTAAATCTATTATTATTCAGAGGTTTCCATCATTGTTTGATTTTTAGTGATTCAGGTTCTTGGAGATCTGAGTTAGCAGTCAACTCCCTGCGGGCTGAGTGCATTTTATGCAGGAGCAGTTTGGATGATTTCAGGGTGTCAGCTGTTAGGGGCGCGAGGGCTGCAGCAAGGGCCCTGGCTGGCGTTTCTGTGCACCTGAGCCAAGGCCGTGTAGAGCTGAATTGGGGGTCTTTGAAGAGGGGTAACAGGAGGCAGGTGTTCAGACAGTTGGAACTGGCAGCACCTGCCCATCTCAGTATAGGAAACCACATTGCCTGACTGAGCACATTGCAGTAGAATTCTGACCTTCTGAGTACAACCCATGGCCAAGTTAAGCACCTAATTACGAAGATCTTTCATGGGATCTTAGCACCATTTACTCTGTCAGGCTGTGATATAATTTAGTTTTAAGCTGAAGGGTCCTTTTAGAGTTTGCACTTACGTCACGGTTTGGTCAATTACCCAGATGCACAGCCATACTGGAGATACTCAGATGTAAACAACAGCATTGATTGCACGGTTATGTGCTACTTAATATGTTGTTCTGCTAATTCATGCTGTCTAAACCACAGAAAAAACATGTGAAAGTTGATAAATCATATAGAAGAGATCTTAGTAAGCAGGAAAGGGTGAACTATTTGGACAAACTAAAGTTAATAGGTGGTAAAGATACATACAAGCAGTAGTAATTAAGATATTAGCCTAATATTTCACCTACCTGACTGGAAATGATAAAAACAAACACAAAGATTCTTGTCCTGGAAATCCTAATTCAGTTTGGCCACCCACAAACGGCTTTTGTTCCCCAGACAGTTTTTTGCACTTTTCCCATTCCAAAAAAATTAGTACAGCCCAAAACATGGCATTAACTGATAATTTTCAGTGGCAATAATCAGCGAAATTTGCGAGTTCTGTTCAGTTCAGTGGCATTGTTTACGTTCAAGTGTATTTTTTTAAAGCATGAATGTTCATAAATGAACTATTTTGCTTAAAGGTTGTATCAGCGATTTCTAGCCTAAAACATAAAGTGTCAATTTCAGCTGACCTTTCTTCACGATCCGCTCGCTGCCTGCCCCATAAATTGTCTGTGAAAAAAACGCGTCTCTCTGGTCAGCCTAGGGTCCGAGATATGCCAAAAAAACAATCGGCACTACCAACCTTTCCACAGATAAACAAAAAGTGTTCCAACCAATCAGCGTCAGGGGTTTGGTCTTGTGGACTTTCGCTCCGCCTCCCTCACATCCCAGCACCAGTAGGAAAGTCCACAACACCAAACCCCTGACGCTGATTGGTTGGAACACTGTTTGTTTATCTGTGGAAAGGTTGGTAGTGCCGAATGTTTTTTTGGCATATCTCGGACCCTAGGCTGACCAGAGAGACGCGTTTTTTTCACAGACAATTTATGGGGCAGGCAGCGAGCGGATCGTGAAGAAAGGTCAGCTGAAATTGACACTTTATGTTTTAGGCTAGAAATCGCTGATACAACCTTTAAAGTGGCAGAAGTCAACTTGCCAGTTCGCACTGATAACAAATGTCTACTCTGGTCTTTTTTTGTATTTTTAAAATGTAATTTATTCTTGAGATGCAAAGCTGAATTACTCTAGTTTTCAGTGTCACATGATCTTTCAGAAATCGTTCTAATATGCTGATTTGGTGCTCAAGAAACATTTTCTATGTACTTTGTGTACAGTGTTTAGTGTACAGTGTACTTTCCAAGATGATACAAGGCAGATCAGCTGATTTGTGAGATAGCAGGCTTCTTTTCACTACCAACTGAGAATTTCAGTGTCTGAGCCTCTTGATAATATTTGAAGCGTTGTTGTTTCCGATTTAGCTAATTATCTCCTTGCGGAAATGATTATCTGGTTTGTTATACTTAGTTACTTAGTACAATCCTTAAAGGGGTCATCTGATGCAAAACTAACTTTTACATGTTGTTTGAACATTAATGTGTGTTGGCAGTTTGTGTACACAACCACCCTACAATGATAAAATCCACCCAGTGGTATTTGTTTAATCTTTAAAAGTAATATCCCCTAAAATCAGGTCATTCTCAGATTCTTGGCGTTGTGACGAAACAGTTGATTGACATGAGTGTCTTACCTTAGACCCGCCCTCACCGAGCTGAAACAGTCCGAATACGATTTCCATTTTGCCGACTCAGGTGTAGAGGAAGACTCTAATTGAGCGATTGAGGTGTTCTGTTGTTGGATGTAATAATGAACAAAGCAGTAGTCATTTACTCCCGACATCTGAGTCGCTTAAGAGGCAGAGGACAACGTTACTTTCGTTTTTAAAAGGAAAGCGCCGATCCCGATCTATATATGCGTCTATGTTCGTGTGAATCATTTGTGATGCAGCTTCACCCACAGCAGAAGCGAGTATAAGGGTTTTTATGCGTCTTTGCAAATGGCCTTTCTTAATAATGTGCTTGTTGGCAAGTTTCGCAGGTAAACGCAGCTAAATGCAGCTAAACGCGGCTAAAGTAAACATTACAGCTCGTAATTCCTCAGCACAGAGGGGCGGGGCAAGCAGAGCTCATTTGCATTTAAAGGGCCCATGCGATAAATTGAGCTGATATATTGCAGAGCTGATTTTAGAGTGGGTTTTTTTTTTACACTACTATTGAGAATTTTTAACCAAAGTATATTTCATTAAGACCCTAAAGAATCATATGACCTTGTGGAAAATGGGCATCCGATGACCCCTTTAAGAAAGATTATCGAGAGCTTTGAATGAACCAATGTTTAGAGTGTTTCTATATATGCTAGTGGTCAAAGTGACTGACGCTGTGGATTTTAGTTTAACTGGATGTGTGGTTGCAATGCAGAAACACCCATCTTAAGTGGACATTCAGGAATTATGATTAGTTCATCTAGGAGCTGCACCTTCTAATACCAGGTCAGATATGTTCAGCCATGTTCAGTCATCTCATTAAGAGATGAGCATGCAGGAAATACAAGCTTGTTTTCTTTCCAATGAAAACCTCCTGTCTGAAATGGTAAGAGATGGATGACTAGCCTCGGTATCATGAATGGAGGGTGTTCTGTCAGCACTGTTGCGGTGACTGCTCATGTGGCACTGCAAAACGGATCACCAGCCACACATCACATGCGTTTCAGCAGATATGACAGAAGCAAATCACAGCTGTGTGTACAGTCCATCTGTCGCAGACTCAAAGGTGTTTTATGAGTGTACCGATGCATTTTATTATCAGCGTTGTGTTGTTTTTGTGAGGGAGGATACATTCAATAATTTCCGTTTTTGTTTCAATTTCCGTTTCAGTTTTCCTAATAAACTAGCATATTTTTTGAAATCCACATCTTAGATTTTGTTAATTATAAAGCTCAGTGTCGCTTCCCTCTGTTGTCACCAAACACGCGCTTGCCCCTGAGGAAATGAGAGTGTCACATTTTTGTGGTAAGCCCTCCAAAATTAAAGGGAATAGCTATCATGAAATTCCTTTTACTTGGAGATTTACATCACTCTGTTGACAAGAAATTGTCTTTTATTTTGACAGTTACACTACTTTTAGAAGTTCAGGGTGAGTAAGAATTTTTATTTTTTAGGAAATTAAACAAAAATGGTAGTAAATGTACAAAAAATACATTTTAAATAAATGTTATTTTTCAGTTTTCACAAAAATGTATTAAGTAATGTTTTTAACATTGATAATATTAATAATTGTAATTGTTAAAGGAGCAAATCAGCATATAAGAAGGATTTCTGAAAGATCATGTGACATTGAGACAGCTTCACCATTACAAGAACAATTACATTTGAATATATATATTTTAAATTGTAACAGTATTTTGCTTTATTACTGTTTTACTGTATTTTTTGATCAAATAAATGCAGCCTCGGTGAACTTTTGTTAAAAAAACCTTAAGTTTTATGAAACTTATGAAAGGTAGTTTTATAATGTATAATAAAAGATAAAACTGAAAAAAAAGATAAAAGACAAAACTGAATTGGAAGTATTAGTGTGGTTAGGAAGTCCCTTCTGCCCCAGAAGATTTGATTGACAGGGGTTTATGTTAAAACCTGTGGAGATTCCCATTTCCCTACTGCATTTCAGTGGCTTCTCTTGCCTTACTGCAACTAAACTCAGACAGACAAAAATAGACGACCTCCTTTTTTTCCCTCCATTTTTAATGTAAGGCTTGTGACGCATCTCAAAGAGACAATGAGATGTTTAAAGCATTAATGACTAAAGTTCTCGTGTTTTGTCGGAAAGAGGAAGAGTTGTTTGGAAAATTTCCTCTGCTTAGAAGTGTGTCTGTATGTGTACATTTGTATTAGCCATTCGATTGTACATCCTGGTCCCTGTGTTTGAATAACATGTGGGTGAAAGATTTTCACAAGACATTCACAGTATGCTTTTGATGTGTTTATCTTTGCACATAACTATCATTATATAATATTTGATATTTTTGCAGTATTAGAGCTTCTCTAAGGAATAGTTTCAAAATCAGAATCAAAAAGAGCTTATGTAATTGTCTATAGATGGATACACTACAAGTCAAGATTTTTTGTTTTTTTAAAGAATCTCTTCTGCTCACCAAGCCTGTATTTATTTGATCCAAAGTACAGAAAAACAGTAAAACCTTTTACTATTTAAAATCACTGTTTTCTATTTGAATATATTTTAAAATGTAATTTATTGCTGTGATTTCATAGCTGAATTTTTAGTATCTTTACTCGAGTCGCATGATCCTTCAGAAATCGTTCTAATGGTTTTTGAGAAGCAAATAAAAATATTTATTATTTTTAGTATGTTGATTAGTATGTATATTATATGTAAATAGTATTATATAGTAAATCAGCATTTATCTGAAATAGAAATCTTTTGTAACATTAGAAATGTCTTTATCATCACTTTTGATCAATTTAAAGCATCCTTTCTACATAAAAGTATTAATTTCTATAATTCCCCCTTCCCCTCTCCAAAATTAAACTGACTCCAAGCTTAAATAATATAGTGTATAATGTTAAAAAAGCTTTTTATTTCAGATAAATGCTAATCTTTGGATCTTTCTATTCATCAAAGAATCCTGAAAAAAATGTACTAAATATTGATAATAATAATGTTTTTTTTTTTGAACAGCAGATTAGCTTATTAGAAAGATTCCTGAAGGATCATTCGACACTGAAGACTGGAGTAATGATGCTGAAAATTGAACTTTGATCGCAGGAATAAATTACATTTTAAAAATATATTAAAATAGAAAACAGTTCATTTAAATGGTAAGCATATTTCAAAATCGTACTGTTTTTGCTGTACTTAGGATCAAATAAATGCAGGCATTAAAAAACATAAAAAATCTTACTGTTCAAAAACTTTTAATAGATTTATTATTGGGCCGTCGCAGTTTGGAATGACTGAGTGGAAAGGTAATATGCTAAAAGTTAGTTAAGGGTTGGTTTATTAAGCTTTTCTCATGTGGTATGTTTGATGTAGTGTTTTACAGATTTGGAGCGAGTGGAAATTTTAATTACAGAGCTGTGAACTCAAATCATGAAATTGCTTTTTGGGGTTTCACTGCTTGTAATTAATTTGAATGTAGGAAACTGGTTTCAGATGCTATTACCTGACACGCTGACGATCACACGTTACTGTGCTTAGCAGAACTGCTTTTGTTTAGCCATTGAACTTTTTTCTTTCTACATAGGAAAACCCCTTTGTAGTTCAAGGCATAAAATTCTTCAGAAACTACTCTGCAGTTTAGCGTAAACCTGTTTTGATGGGTTCACTTCACTGGTTCTTAGCATAATGTTTCAAATTTTTCCAATGTTGCTACATTGGGATACACAAACAAACGGAACCCACAGTGTTTACACTTTGGCAAGGAAATCACCCTACTAATGGCTTTACTTATAGCTGTCTCTGCATATTAAAGTTGGGTATGAAAAAAGTAATTTAACACTGACAAAAATGCATGTTTTACCTTAAACCTCCATGGACAGGCACTGCATGCTGGGCCACATCAGCCGAGTTTAGATTCTGTTTATTGCAATATGAAGCTTGAGGGAAAATTTTGAAGAAATTACCATTTTATTAACGTGGAATTCTTGTAAACCATGTAAATACAACTGGAAATTTTGAAGTATTTCCACTAGAGGTGCACAAAATGGATATATGGAATTATGAAAAGTGAGCATTAAATGATGACAAAGGTAATACAAATCTAATGTCTGATTAAATATTCAGTATCAACTGGTATCAATAAAGTAAAAAAAAAAATTCTATAATATTGTCTGATATGGTACTAATATATTGTGCATCCATAATAGTGGCCTGATAGACTGAAACATGGTACTTTTCTTTTTTTTGTAAGAGGGGTTTTAACCAACAACCCTCACCAGACTTGAAACGGATGAACTGAAATTGTGGTGATGTGGTTATACATCTGAATTTTTTTTATTGTTGTCCTGAGATTTGCAAAGAAGTTCTTGTCGTAGATCAGCTATAGACTTAAAATCTAACTACCTAAAGTGCTTTCCCCTAAAATTCCTTGCTGTCCAAGCTGTTTTTCGTTTCCCCCATCCACATTCAAACTGTTTTTGAAGCAGAGCGGTTGGAAAAATCACTCTTTTCCTTTTTTACTTCCTCCAGTCATTGCATTTGTGGTTGCTGTGCCAAATGTAGCCAGAGGCTGCAAAAATGTCAAGCTCTTTCAGAGATTGGCTGGATTGTGCTTGTAAGATCTGGTTACACGCTCTTGTGGACCTAGTTTGAAAGTGTGTATACTCACCTGAGTCAGGAGGTACGCCCACTTCCCCTCCCCGCATGCCAGAGAACACACTCTCGCAGCACATTGCGCTGTTTATGTGGGCTGCCATTGGCCGCTCGCTGTAGAGGAAAGGTCTGTGTTTGTTCTCCCAAAATGGGATTTAAACAAACTGCAAGCTAACACGAGAGGCAAATGTACCAAATGCTTTAATTTGTCTTAGTAAATGTCGACTATTCCAAGCTTGCAGTGTTTTCTTTTTGCAGTTCTGTGTTATATTTCTGTGGAATTATGTCACATTGTTGCAAATGTCTTTTGGAGTTTTTGTTTTGCAATGTTCAGCAGTGCTCCTAGCCTGGCTAACGCCAGACCACGTTATGACTTCGTCATGATTCGTGGTCTGGGAACCACATGTTAATTTTCTCGTATTTGAGGCGTGGTTTACGAATGCCCAGAGACACTATACCGTGTCTACACCGGACGCGACAGTTGCCGCGCCGCAACAGCTAAAGTCTGTCTACACTGGACGCGACAAGGCGAACGTTGCAAATCATTTAAACTTTGTGTGAGCACGTCATAAATAGAACGCGGCAGCAGATTACTGTCGGGGATTTGCCGTGTCGCGCCGCATCCAGTGTAGACAGCATAATAGGTTCTAATGTCATTTGTCACGTCGGGTCGCACCGCTCGCGTCCAGTGTAGACACGAAAGATAACTTTGTGTCTGCTGCCATGCTGGATCCATAGTAACAAACTGCTTCGGTGAGTCGCATAGAAGGCGTCATCGTCTTGCTGCTCCCTCCCTGTTCTGTGATTGGTTCCCTATCTTAGGTGAAAATTAGGTCCATGGTTTCCAGACTAGACTAGCAGCGTGATTAAAATTGCGCTGCACAAGGCAGGATGGGGAAATCCAGGCTACAGTGCTCCTGTAACCTTAAACCTTTCTAACTTTAGACCGAGGGTAGGGCTGCACGATTAATCGCACGATGTTGTGATGCGATGTCAAAATGGGTGTGATCCCATTTTAACACTTTCCAATATAAAAGTAACAATTTCTGGATCCACATACTCAATGCAATGCAATGAACTCTTTAGATGGGTTCATATTGCGAGAAAGCTAATTTTTCCTAAAACAAGCGAGTATCATCTACTATGTGGAAATGTAATGCTAACTTTCAGGTTTGAAAATGTCAAGAGCGTGTATTGAGTATTAAGCTGTAAAAACAGCTTTTTTGGACATCCATGGAATCAGAATACCCAACCTGGTCTCATAGCGGAAAGGTACCTTGCGTAACTTTTTCGCGAGACGTGGAATACATACCAATAAGTACATATCACTGTAGTTTCCAACAGAAATAAACACTAGAGGTGGTAAAACAGGGAGCACTTGTAATCATTTTTGTACACAGATATGATTACAGCTTCATGTTTCGCTTTCCGGGCGTAACAAGCTTGCTCAGTAGCTCATCCGCCATGGAATTGAACTTAGGATGTGGAATCCTTGAGTACGAATCCCGTGAAAAACATGACTTGTGATGAAAGAGCTGAAAGATTGGAAAACAAACTGAAATGGCATGTTGTGTTTTTACGTCATATTCATTTTGTTTATACTATCGGGTAGGTTTAGGTGTAGTGCAGATGGTACGTTATTATAAAATTTCATGGAGCATTAGATTTATCCACAGTTGATACAGCTGCGGCCGGAAACTAACAATAAAAAAAAATTCTACCTACGTATTTCGCGTCTCACAAAAAAGCTCCCATAGGTATGTTTTTGCCATGAGACCAGGTTGTGAATACCTGAACATATGACTTTCCACATCTAAACCAGATTTACTAATCGTTAATGTTTTTAAAATTAATGAAGTGCTAAAGAAGCTGAAGCTTACTGTAACTTTGTTGAATGCTATATTAATTCAGCAAGTTACTTGGCAACTATAATGAGCCCACAGTTAAGCTAATGAACTATATTGGCAGAAGAAGGGTTTGTTTATTTATTTATTTACAGGATTTGCAAAGGCAGCTTAAAGTTTCATGCTGTTTTTTTTTTTTTTTTAAACAACAGTTAATTTAGTTGGAACTGCTTAATTTATAGACATTTTGAAACTTTGAAGCATTTTGAAAACTTTCATTATTTGGTGTTTTTTTGGTAACACTTTACAGCAAGGTACCATTAGTTAGTTTAGTGCAATGAGAAATACAGTTGTTATGGTATGTATTAATGATTTTTAACATTAATAAAAATATACCTGTTTATTGTTAGTTTGGTTCCATTAAATAATATAGTAACAAGTTACATTAAAGGTGCAATTAGTTAATGCATTAACTAACAGTTATTACTTGATCATCTTCGTTGATCAGTTGCAGGTCAATTAAATTATATTAACAGATGCAGCTTTTGATTTTTGTAATGTGTTAGTACACTTCAAAAGTAGCTAAGAGTAATAAATTACTAGTATAATAAAGTTAGAAATATATTATTGTCAAGTTAACAATGTTAAAAAAGGAACCCTATTGTACAATGTTACCAATAATATTAACATATGTAATGCTTAATTTGGCCTACATGTATCACTTTTCTTTTATTGCCTTGTAAATAGTGTTGCCTTCGTCAACGAAAATTATGACTATATCGTCGTCAACGTGACGAAAACGAGACGAGATGAAATGTAAATGCTGGTCATGTGACGATGACTATAATTAAATGTATAATGCAATATCGTTGACGAATAAAAACGAGACTAAATGTGGTTTACAAAATAAAATCTATGCTAAAATGTCTCTTTATTTTCATTGATGTGCGCATGCCCAGTAGCCAGAGCTGTATCCTTTCTAGCCTAAACCATGCAGATGCAGGCGATGTCACTTCCTCAAGCCACACTCGCGTAATTATCTAGAAGACGACTACAAACAAAGTTAGATCTGACACCCCAGCCAACTAGTTCATTTTTGGGAGAAAAAGAAGCGACACACACATTTTATTTGCACTTTTTGGTAGTGATGGGAAAATGAAGTTTTTTCGAAGCACTGAGGCTTTCCCCTCAACTGTATCATAAAGAGGTACGTTACTCGAAGCTTTTCAACACGTTGCACACTAATGACATCTTGTGGTCAAAGGTGAAAAAAGTTGCTTTTGCGTCTCAGATGTCCAAGCGATTTTTGGACAGTTTCATAAAATAAATGAACTTGTGCTACGAAAACCATAAGAAATAAAAAAAATTAAAATGTAATTTTACTTACACAAGGTATAAATGAATTAATCTGTAAATAAACTTTAAAAAAAAAGAAACTAAAATACAATTTTTATTGACTAAAACTAGACTAAATGTCATCAGTTTTCGTCGACTAAAACTAGACGAAAATAGTCATGGATATTTCTGACTAAAATAAGACTAAAATGCTCAGTCTTTTTAGTCTAGTCAAGTTTTAGTCGACTAAAAGTCTATGAACGTGACTAAAACTAATAAAAACTAAAATGACAGCTTCACACAAAGACTAGACTAAAACTAAAATTAAAACCGGTCGCCAAAAACAGCACTACTTGTAAACACTCTTTTTTTCTTTCAGGTTTCTAAGAGATATGTAATTTTTCACGGATTATCATATTTATGTTAAAGAGATAGTACATCCAAAAATGAAAATTCTGTCAATAATTACTCATCGTCATGTCGTTCCAAACCTGTAAGACCTTTCATCTTCGGAACACAAATTAAGATATTTTTGATGAACTCTGCATTGACAGCAACGCAACTGACACATTTTATAGCCCAGAAAGGTAGTAAGGACGTCATTAAATGTGTCCATGTGACATCAGTGGTTATGAAGGTATGAGAATACTTTTTGTGAACAAAGGAAACAAAAATAACAACTTTATTCAGTTTCTTCTAACTTTAATATCTTCTCTTCCGTGTCAGTCTTTGACGCTCATTTACAAGAATACCGTTGTGGCAAAGATTGACACTGGTCAGAAAGCTCTCGGATTTGATCAAAAATATCTTAATTTGTGTTTTGAAGATGAACAAAGGTCTTATGGGTTTGGAATGACAAGGTGAGGAATTAATGACTTTCATTTTTGGGTGAACTTTTCAACACTGTCTTTTAAAACAATTACTCAAAACTACGTTAATGTGATTTTGTCATAGCCTCAGATGACTTCTTGCACTGTTTAACATGGTTTTTGCAATGGCATTATTATGGTGAACTAATCCAGTTTGTGCCTCTTTGATGAGTCACAATTTCATCTGTAGAGATGCTGCAGGCTAATGGTCAGAGTAACATGTGAGTCTCCCGAGTCATCTGTATCTTAAGCAAGATGAATGGAAGTAGATGTGATGAGGGGATTTCCAACATGCAACAGATCCCTGCAAAGGGCTCAAGGCTCAAGTTGACCGTGTAGTGCACACAGCGTCTATCGATCTAGACATCCCTCGTCGGGGGACGTATAATGAATACAGAACATTTCGCTTGAGCTGGCCGCCTTCTCAGCTGTAGTCTCCATTACTAAAGTGCAGGAGCCTCTTTTGCCGTCTACCAGCCCAGGGGAGGCATTCTTCTCTCTAATGAAGTGAGGTGGATTTGTTTACAGGATATTGATTGCTATGGTAGTCGTCCTTTTATTCAAGTAGCTCTGTGTTCCTGGTGAGTGGTTGTATCTCGGCGGAGAGGCCGGATGCAGGAGTGGAAACATGCAGGGTCCATGTGTCCAGCTTGATTGGAGTGGACAAGCTCTTAGCAGTTAGACCCGCTACTGTAAGCAGTGCAGAATTGCCTGGAATGTGCAGCTTTAATCAAAAATGTGTTTCTTTTTCAATGTCGAGTCTTGGCTCAGAGGAATCAAGAAGCTTGTTGCCACGTCTTATTATTTTATACCCTAGAATCCACACCAAAATGTTCTGGTGTAAGCTGCTAATAGATGTGAATGTGGCAGTAATTTGCATTTCTGTTTCATGCCCAGTATTAACATCCTCCAGTGAAAATTATATTTAGATGTGAAATGTGTTGTTTTATTTTCTGTCTCAGTTTAACATGCAGAGACTACTATGAACCATTTATAGGTTGATTTCCAGATTTTTTTTCTCTCATGCTCACCAAGGCTGCATTTATTTGATCAACAATACAGTAATACAGTAACATATTAATATTGTAAACTAATGAACTGTTTTATGTTTTAATATATTGTAAAACAGAGCTGGAACAAATGATTTGATAATTGATTTATCGATCGATTATTACAAACGATTAATTGACTAATTGTCGATTATTTCACCAGTTAATCAGATGAATAAAACAAAGAAGTCAAACAGTTATGTTACTATTATACAATTACTTTTTACAATAAAAGTAAATATATTTGGCACACAAATTGAGAGACAATCTCATTCACCATTTAATTAACTGGATGAAGAAGCAGCTGACTGACTGAATGATTCATCATTCTGTCTAACATCTCTTTTGTAATATGGGTGTGGAACAAAATAAAGTGCTAAGACATTTTATTTTTAGATAAATTATTTTATTCACAACATTAACTCTCTTAAACACCTTAGAGTGTTTTATATTCATTTATGTGTTCTTTTACTAATAAAAGAAAATTGTATAGTTAGCTAGGTCCACCCTGGAGAGCTGCTTTATAGCAGAAAATCAAAACAAAACAAAACATGGTCAGGTTAAAGTGTCAAATAAATTTTTTTGGTCCCAAATTTTTTATCAATTTTACTGGTAGTCCACTGTATAAGGAATTGTTTGGTGTTCTACAAAAAAAAAAAAAAATTGTGTGCTTTCTGCCGTCTGGTTCTTGAACAGGAGTGCTTAACAAAATGAAGCAAAATGCATGCCTCACATAGCCTGGGTGTCCCCATACTGCCTTGCGCAGCGCGATTTTATTCACGCTTCTAGTCAGTCTGGAAACCATGGACCTAATTTTCACCTAAGATAGGGAACCAATCACAGAACGGGGAGGGAGCAGCAAGACGATGACGCCTTCTATGCGACTCACCGAAGGATCCAGCATGGCAGCAGACGCAAAGTTATCTTTCGTGTCTACACCATGGTCTACACTGGACGCGAGCGGCGCGACAAATGACATTAGAACGCAAGTTTATTTTGAAAAAAGAGCAACTTTTGGCGTTCGCTCTACATACGTCATCCGGTATAATTGAAACGATTGGCTATGAGCTACGCACAGGCGCATTTGATAGACATTCGTATCGCCCAATAAACGGCTCTGGGCATTCGTAAACCACGCCTCAAATACGAGAAAATGAACATGTGGTTCCCAGACCACGAATCATGACGAAGTCATAACGTGGTCTGGTGATAGCCAGGCTATGCCTCACAGACATAATAAATATATTTATAGAAAGCTTTAAATTATTACTTAACGAAATAAAACAAATCGAAAACAAAAACTCTTTCATGTAATCCGTAAAGATTAATTTCTCTCTAAAGGCGCGTCCAAAGAGGAGATTGCGAGTCAGGATCTTTGCGACACTGGCTCAGAATACACGAGTTTATTAATAAATAATTCAGATATGTCCTTACTCTTTCCTCGATACATTCATTGTTATTTATTTTTGCCGGTTGTTGGGGCGAGTTTTAGCCTATTGTGTGCGCTTGAATGTGGATTCAGCTGTGCTGAAGCACACTAAATGGCGTCCAAGTCGGTCTCGAAAGTGAAAGCGAAAGTGAAGTTTCGTGTTGTTTCCACCAGTGCGGCATTTTTTTCTTCACCTTAATTGATGGATGTCTAAATTTATAAAAATAAGGAGAAGCCTAAAACAGGCCCGATGCCGGCCCGGGTCTGAACTATGACCTAGCCCTAGGGGTGTAAAAAAAAAAAAAGTCGGGGCCCATCGGCCCGGGCTGAAGTGCAGCGCTTTAATTTACTGCTTTGATGTGCTGCAATACAATAGGGCACTGTTTTAATGCTTACATCTGATTTTTTTTTCTTTTTTTTTTCTTGCCCCCCCCGACTCAAGAGTCAAATGTCACCCATGATTATGACTAGGGCTGGGCGATTCTTTCGATTTTTTTCGATTAATTCGAATTTAAGTTTTAAGACGATTTAATTTTTTATTAAATCGAGGTATTGCGATTTTTTTTAATAAAAAAAAAATATATATATATATATATGTGTATTCAGAACGGAAAACAACGCGTTCTGGTAAAATAACACGAGGGACATGATTAGCTGCTTGCTAGCAAGTTAGCCTGTTACACTACAGTACATACAATTTCACTTACCACATAAACAGAGTAGAGAGAATGGCGAATTATTTGCATATCAGGGCTCTAGTGCGACCTAATTTCTCAGTGGTGCGACCCGCCGTTCAAGGGCAAAAAGAAACTACTACGTACGACTATGAAAAAATATTTAGGAGCACCATGTGTGACTGACCCGACCAGCATATTTGTATTTGCGCTGAGTGGAGCTTCAAAGGTTTCTATGTGTTTTGCACGTTGACTAATGTACCGTATCTCAAATGTAGAGAGAGTGTAAATAAGAGACTGAATGGGCAGTAGCTTCGTTTATTATAATAGAGCTTTGTGAGATTGCGAACTGACAGCTTTTAATCATTTTTAAGGGAGTTTGTAAACGAGATATTGATTTATTACAACAGTTAAATAAACAAGAAGTTATTATTAAGTGACTTACATTGTCTGACTATAACACTATTGCCTGATTTTGCTGTTTCGTCGTCAAAAGTAGTCTGAAACAAGTCACATTTGAGCCGCTGCGCATCTCCACTCAAACACAGCGGTGTTTCGTTTATGAATGAACGTGCGTTTTTAAACGAATCTAGTGAAATGATTCAATTTCCCGTTCATAAAGAGTCACTTGCTTTATTCTTGAATGAACCATCCGTTCGAACGAATCAAATGAATATGATTCAGTAATTAAATCAGTGTCTTACCACCACCTGCTGGCAGATCGTTTCAGTTATTTAAATCATTTAATATTTCTGTGTTCAAAATTGTATATTTTTCTATAGGATATAAGCGCAAGAGAAAAGCATGGCAATATATATTTTCCTCCCATCTCATATTTATTTGTCTTACAAACATTTACTGTGTCTGGTATGATAAGAATGGGGCCTGGTGGAAAGCACTGATGCAGTTGCTATGTATATTGCGAAATATATGGTGCCCATATATATATTGTGGAAAAGCTGGGGTTTCTTTACATGCTAAAAGAAGTAGGGGGGAAAAAATCGATTTAAATCGTAAATCGGATTTTTTGTGAAAAAATCTGGGATTTTATTTTTAGGCCATATCGCCCAGCCCTAATTATGACTAATCATTTCAGCCCTATTATAAAACATAATTAATTCCTGTGATTGCACATAATTAGTTGCATCTTTACGAAATGGAAGTATTAATTTCTTCAGAAAAAAAAGTCAAACTGACTCCAATCTTTTGAACTGGACATGTAACGATAAATCGATTCGTGGATCGATTCTCCATTTTTCCGAATACATCACGATTCTTTCAGGAATTGATTCTGAGCTTAGTTTTTAACAGCAGATGCCACTACATGCTTTCTACAGGGCTGGTCTGAATACCATTGTTTGAGCTTTGAAGCTTAGGTAGTAAAAAAAAAAAAAGAATATTTGAATCTCAAAATCGAAAATCGAATGCCAACCCACCAAACGAATATTCAGAAAGCCCTACTTGAACCTAAAATAATCATTCATAAAGTTTGAGGAGGTTGAAGCGAATTACAAGAGTGTTCACAGTGGGCTGTGTTTACATTAGTCTTGCATCATAAAAGCATAAATGCCGAGGTGCACAAGTGCTCTTCTTCGTGAGCATTTGAGTGTGCGTTAAAAAAACTCATCTACAATTTTAAAGTAAGCTCAGAATCGTTTCCAGGGAGAATCGCAATGCTTTCGGAAAATCGCAAACTTGATGCACTTAATGATTTATCGTTACACCCCTATTTTGAACAGTAGTTGTTCTGAGTTTGTTTAGGACTGTATTGTACTGGTTTAGGGTAGCTGTGTTCGCCCTGGTGTGTCGGTCAGAACACAGGAGGCATGAATTTGAATCAACAATCTTTAATTAAAGTTCTGCAAATGATCAACATGATGCACAGCACAGCCAGATCACAGGGCATTGCTTGGCATCTTCTTCACAATAGTGATATGTGAGGTAACTGTACAGGATTAGGCAGGTGTGGTCTGAAACAATTAACAATAAACAATGATTAGAAATTGTTAACAACTTCACTCACTATAGCGAATAGCTTTTATACTATTATCTGTCCTTTATAAACATGAAATTCTCTGCAGTAGTACCATTTTCTACCGTTAGATGGCGCATGCCGCACATAAATGGAATTATTTGCTGCGTCATCATACAATCCGATAACTTAACTAAAAGTAATAACAGAACAGAAATATACGACATTCAAATCCACATCTATACACACTGAAACATCAATCAGTAATACCATTACTGCACTGAATCCAAATGTAGTAAATATAAGTGTAATAATGGCTTAGGCAAGATGCTGGGTTTAGCATCGACACTTATCTTCACAAACGAACTCACAATATCTTATTATTATCAATCATATGATACATTCGGTAAAGAACAATCATAAATGAACTTACATTATGTCATTAACGCACAACTTGAACACATATCATCAGCCAAGCGAAGTTAAATTCAGTCCGTATTCTGAAGAGACCTAGGTGGTACCCGTGCAATCGGCTCAACCGGAACAGAACGGTATTGACGCACGCAATAACCTGTGCTCTGATTGGTCATTCCTTCCCAACATTGCCGCCCCCAAATATGTTGAACATATTTGCTCCTTTAATGGAACAGTCAGTTAGGAGACTATGAGTCTTTGGTCTGTTCGTCCAGGTCATGAAGAGGGATTAGTCTAGCGACAGGTCGGGTATATGTTTTATTCTTGACCTGGATCTCCACTGTTCGGATGTGACCGTCTGATCCAGGAAAGGTTTTAACTACTTTACCCACTAGCCACATGGCACGTGGAAGTTGTGGGTCAACAATCATGGCAATGGTTCCTGGGGAAATGTCACTCACATCCATATGCCATTTGTGACGAACCTGGAGTGTTGGCAAGTAGTGACGAATAAAGCTTGACCAGAATTGGTCTGTTAGCACCTGGCATTGCCTCCATCTCCGCCGCCCCATGAGCTCTGTGGCGGGATATACCACAGGTGGTAGTGAACTATCAGGCCGCCCCATAAGCATGTAATTGGGCGTAATGGGGTCAAAGTCCGCTACACTGGAAGAAGTATAACCCAGCGGTTTACTGTTTAGGATCCCTTCCACTTCGATGATTACAGTCAGGAGAACCTCTTCAGTTACTGTTTGGGAACCAATGGTGATACGAAGGGCTGTTTTGACAGAACGAATCTCACGCTCCCAGGCACCACCAAAGTGTGGAGCATTTGGTGGATTGAAATGGAAAGATATTTTCTGCTTAGCCAGGTGTTGTTGTAGTTGCGGACTGAGAGATGCAAAGGCCTTCTGTAGTTCTTTCTCTCCACCATGAAAGTTTGTGCCCTGGTCTGAGAGCAATTCACTAGGCTTACCACGACGGGCTACAAACCTCCTTAGGGCCATCAGGAAAGAATCAGTGTCCATGGAGGTAAGTAGATCAAGGTGAACACATCGTGTGGTAAGGCACTTAAAAATGATCCCCCATCTCTTCTCGCACCGTCTGCCAATTTTGATCTGAAATGGCCCAAAGCAGTCCATGCCAGTGCTATAGAAAGGTGGTTTCTGGAGTCTCAATCTGGCTGGTGGCAGATCTGCCATCTTTGGGATGACTGGTTTGGCCTTCCATTTCTTACATTCTTTACACATATGTTGCTGCCTACGGATAGCTTCCCGTCCTCTTAATACCCAGAAGTTCCTTCTTATTTCTGCAAATACTCTTTCTGGTCCTGGATGGCAGAGCCTGTTGTCATAGTCCTTTATTAATAGCTTAGTGACTGTGTGATGAGGATCTAGTACTATGGGGTGGATTGCTGATGTTTCTAATCCTTCTGCCCGACGCAGGCGACCACCAACTCGAATGACCTGGAAGGACTCGTCATATTCTGGTGACAAGGTTAACAGCCGACTGTTTGAGGGTATGGGTCTTTTTAATTTGAGCAGTTTGTACTCCTCAGGGAAGCAGTCAATTTGTGATTTCTGAAAGATGAGCATTTCTGCAGCCTGGTAATCTGTCGCTGATGGTTGTTCACAACATTTGTGTAGTTGAACGGTTGCTTCGATCAGCTCACTCCAAGAAGAATAGTTAGCAGGTTCAGGAATGTTAGGGGAAATAATTTCTGTCATAATGCCACAGAAAATTCCCTTTCGTTGTTCATCTTTATCCATAGGAGCTTGTATAGGAGGGGTAACTGGCCATTCTGGTTCTGGTCTAAGTAAAAACGATGGACCTTGGCTCCACCTGTTGGGCACTGACAGCTCCTCAAGCGTTCTTCCTCGAGTGAGGTCATCAGCTGGATTGTTGTGAGAATCCACGTACATCCAAGTACATCCAGCAGTCAGTTCTTGGATCTCCGCTATCCTCGTTCCGACAAACACTTTGAATCTACAGGATTCAGAATTAATCCATGCGAGGACAGTTGTAGAATCTGTCCACAAGACCACCTTACTGATCTCCAAAGTGAGCTCGGTTTCGAGGAGTTTGGCCACCTGAGAACCATTCAAAGCCGCACACAATTCCAGTCTCGGAATGGTCTGTCGTCGCTTGGGGGCAACTCTGGATTTCGCTATAATGAAGGCGAGCTGGATTTGGCCGTGGTAATCTTCTGTGCGTAAATAGGCTACAGACCCATACGCCTGCTCAGAAGCGTCACAGAAGATATGGATCTGTCTGGTAACTCTGGACTGGTCTGTATCTGATGTCACGAGACAACGAGGTAGGGTGATAGTAGCCAAGGTAGGAAGTTCTTCTTCCCAGTTTTTCCATGATTTCAGGAGATCCTCAGGCAAATTGGGGTCATCCCATTCCCGATGTTTGTCCCACAGTCTTTGGACTAACATCTTAGCTCGAGTGGTGAACGGAAGGATGAAACCGAGGGGATCATACTGGGTTGCCAGTACTCTATAGATGTAGCGCAGGGTACATTGTTCTGGCTTTACTTGACGAGGTTTGTAACCAAAAGTATCTGACTGACAGAGCCATTTCAATCCTAGGGTTGATTCCTGGGGGTCATTTCGGTCTTGGGACAACCACAGCTCAGTACTATCAGATCGTGCTTCGAGTGGCAGGTGCTCAATCACACTGAGTACATTACTTGCCCACTGACGAAGTTGGAAACCTCCGGTGGCAAAAAGTTCACACAGTTTATCCACTAACTGTTTAGCTTCCTGAGGGGATGGAAGACTCTGCAGGCAATTATCCACATAGAAGTTCCTCTCTACTGTGGATCTCATCTCATCACCAGGTTCTGTGTGGTCCATAACATGGCGCTGCACTGCATAAATGGCACAACATGGGCTACATGTTGTACCAAAGGGCAGTACCTGCCACTCGAATATGTCGGGAGGTTGGTTCCTGTCCAGGTCGCGCCACACGAAGCGAAGGAGATGCTTATCTTTAGGTAGAAGGCGGACCTGGTGAAACATCCCTTTGATGTCACCGCTCACTGCAACCGTATGCTCACGGAAGCGCAGAAGGACCCCTAGTAAGGACGGACCCAGGGCTGGCCCTGGCAGCAGGTAGTCATTCAGAACTTGGCCCTGAAACTGGAATGAACAGTTAAAGACTATACGGTTCTTGCCATTGTGCTGAACAAGGTGATGGGGTAGGAACCATGACTCACCCTCTTTCTGGACTTCCTCTGGAGAAAGTTTCACAGCATATCCAGTGACTTCAAGCTTATTTATTTCTTCCTTGTAGGCAGCAGCTTTGATGGGATCTCTTTGAAGGCTCCTTTCAGTGTTTCTTAAATTAGGCAGCACTGCATCTTTGGATGCCTGAAGAAGCGGCATGTTATTCTTGCGAAGTAAGGGGGTGGCATATCGGTTCACTCCGTCAACTACAACTCTCGTGGTTTGAGTCTGGAGAAGATGCATAGCCTCTTGGTCGTGCTTCGACCGTGTGACCTCTCTCTCTGACTTAATAGGAATGACATCTGCTTGCCAAAGCCTTTCTACGTTTTTGAATAACTCTAACTGTGGGGGACTAAAGGTAGCGTGTAGACACTGTTGAGTGTTAAGCATTACCTCCAACACTCGAGCCGGGCCTTGCAGAGTCCATCCCAATCGTGTCTTAACAGCTGCGGGGCCCCCTGGTGGGCCAAGGCGGACTGGCTCTATAGGGGTAATAAGATGGGGATGGTCTGCTCCGATCAGCAGTAATGGACAAGCCTTATGGATGGGCTGTAGAGGGAGGCCCTTTAAATGGCTGTATTTCTGTTGCAAAGTCGTTACAGGATAAGAGTACTCTGCCAGACTTAGGGGTTCAGCTGTGAATGCTTTCTGGATGTGATACCTTTTGTGCGGTTGAGATGGTGTTGAAATTCTGAAAGACACTGCATTACCTTTAAGTGCAGTAAGGTCATGCCTGATTGTTCTCAAAGCCAATTCCTCTGTCTTACCAGTGAGACCTAGCTGTTGGGCTGCGGATGACAGGAGGATTGTGCGTTCAGAGCCATCGTCAAGCACTGCATATGTGTTCAAACTCTGACCATTATGATGCAAGACGACTCTAACTACCTTCAAAAGGACTCGTTTAGAGCTTGGAGGTCGGTCCAAAAATATTGGTTTAGTGGTAGCACTCACCAGACATGTGCCCTCATTTGCTGTCTTAGTGTTGACATCGTGAAGGATCTGTAAGTGCTTGCCATTGCAGATGTGGCAAGGCTTCTTCAGTGTACAATGCGCCGATCTATGACAGCGTCCACACTTCCAGCATCTGTTGTTTGTCTTTATCCAGTTTGTAACTTGATCTTTAGTAAGGGCTTGGAATGCGGAGCACTGGCTCAGATAATGATCTCTGTTATCGCAATACGGACAGAAAGCATTGCTTTTCTCAAATCCTTTTGCCGATTGTTGTGCTGTCTGTGCTGTGGTTGGCTGATCTACACTGTGAAAGATTGTGGCCAGTCTATGTTTATATCTGGGGTCTCTGCTTGAGTCCACTTTGGGTCTGACTCTGTCTCGCTGGGTTTTGCTGCCACCAAAGGTCTCATTGTCCTGGCACCATGACTCAAACTTCAGCCACTTCGCCAAATCAATTAGTGTGTACAGAGCACCTGGTTCATTGCTTACACTCCTTCTAAAAGCTGCACGTAGGTCAGGAGGTAATTTAGTGAGAAGTCGTGCTACATGGGAACCACAGCATAGTTCAACTTCTCCCTCTGTGCCCAGAGTTTTAAGGAGACCTACCAGTGCTTGGACTTGGAGCGCAAAGGACTCAAAGCTTCTTGTATCACCAGGCTGGATATCTGGAGAATCCATTACAGCTGCTATCTTGTTCAGCGCCAGTTGATGAGGACGCCCATATCTGTCAGTTAACGCCTCCATAGTGTCTGTATATGGGGTAGGTGAGTTCAGAAACGAGTCTGCTATCAGGCGTGCTTCCACTAATTTCAGATGATCAATTAGCACCTGGTATTTGAACAACTCAGTTGCATCTTCTGGCAACAAATTGCTCAGGGCTAACTTGAGACGGGTAAATTCTCCAGGATCTCGATGGATGAAATCAGGTATAGTTGGCTGTGGACCCCTATAGGTTGTCTCCTGTCTGGTGAAACTTGTCGGCCACTCTCTAGGGTTTGCTGGTGACCTAAAAGGTCGGGAACGGGTGGAGACAGTAGGCATCAGAGGTGTGGATGAAGGAACATGAGTAGCAAAGCTGTCACGGTAGTAATTTCGAGCTGGTAATGCAGAAGGATGAGCTTCAATATCTGTAGCATCTACATATTCTCTACTTTGTGGGGCAGGAAGTTTACGTGGAGCTGGAACTGGATGCACTCGAGGGGCTGGGTGTTGGACAGGTCGCTCTGGCTCTCTGTAGATGGTTCTAGGCGATGGTATTGGAGGTGATGGAGCTAAAGGCCGTTGCTCCGGAAGTGGACGAACTGGACTTGGATGGTTTCCCATCAGCATCTCTTGCATAACTTTCTGGATTTTTACCAGTTGTCTGATTTCCTCCTTCATCGATTGCTGTGATTGACGAAGCTGTCTGTTCTCTCTTTCAAGGTCGTACAACCGGTCTCTGGGTTCCTGAGGTAAGGAATGTGGAGAATACTCATGTCTTTCACTCCACTGATCTTTGATGAGATACCAGGGCCCTGTTTGTGTGCTCCTTGCTTCTAACGAATCAGGTGTTCTCCTACCAGATCCCTCATCTAAACTATAATGGCTGAAATCCGGGTGAGCCATCCTTCTATGACTATGCTGGTCATCTTCTCGCCCATGTGACTGCTGTGCTGTCGAAGAAGTCTCAGGTTGATTCGGATACTGGACTTCAAAATCTTCTAAGTAAGCTGGACGGCAGACTGAACGTTTAGGACGTGCACCTTGAGACTGGTATTCATGCATTCTTGGCCAGTGTAAACACAATATCCGGCTCGAAGGACCAAATGTTCTGAGTTTGTTTAGGACTGTATTGTACTGGTTTAGGGTAGCTGTGTTCGCCCTGGTGTGTCGGTCAGAACACAGGAGGCATGAATTTGAATCAACAATCTTTAATTAAAGTTCTGCAAATGATCAACATGATGCACAGCACAGCCAGATCACAGGGCATTGCTTGGCCAGTGTAAACACAATATCCGGCTCGAAGGACCAAATGTTCTGAGTTTGTTTAGGACTGTATTGTACTGGTTTAGGGTAGCTGTGTTCGCCCTGGTGTGTCGGTCAGAACACAGGAGGCATGAATTTGAATCAACAATCTTTAATTAAAGTTCTGCAAATGATCAACATGATGCACAGCACAGCCAGATCACAGGGCATTGCTTGGCATCTTCTTCACAATAGTGATATGTGAGGTAACTGTACAGGATTAGGCAGGTGTGGTCTGAAACAATTAACAATAAACAATGATTAGAAATTGTTAACAACTTCACTCACTATAGCGAATAGCTTTTATACTATTATCTGTCCTTTATAAACATGAAATTCTCTGCAGTAGTACCATTTTCTACCGTTAGATGGCGCATGCCGCACATAAATGGAATTATTTGCTGCGTCATCATACAATCCGATAACTTAACTAAAAGTAATAACAGAACAGAAATATACGACATTCAAATCCACATCTATACACACTGAAACATCAATCAGTAATACCATTACTGCACTGAATCCAAATGTAGTAAATATAAGTGTAATAATGGCTTAGGCAAGATGCTGGGTTTAGCATCGACACTTATCTTCACAAACGAACTCACAATATCTTATTATTATCAATCATATGATACATTCGGTAAAGAACAATCATAAATGAACTTACATTATGTCATTAACGCACAACTTGAACACATATCATCAGCCAAGCGAAGTTAAATTCAGTCCGTATTCTGAAGAGACCTAGGTGGTACCCGTGCAATCGGCTCAACCGGAACAGAACGGTATTGACGCACGCAATAACCTGTGCTCTGATTGGTCATTCCTTCCCAACAGTAGTGAATAAACATGTGTAATACCTTATTTTGCATTGGGGTTTACAATTGAATGGAGGGATCTCAAGATGATCTCAAAATAATTTCAGATCCAAAAATGTGTAAAAACTACTAGTAGTAAAGTTCTGGGCACATTCTATTTTGGCCTAGATTGAAAGCAAAGAAAAACAACCAATAGTAGTATAACAAATAATTTGCATGTAAGGTTCAAAGTTTTATTTTAATTAATATTCTGATGGCATGTTATAGACTCTCAATAGTTTATTTGCATGTCAATAACTGGTGAAACCAAGTGAGGTTTACAGCATATAAAGGTATTTCTATGCTGTAATTTGCGAGTGAAATGCTTGTTCTGTGGAGCTGTGAGTTATGTAGAATGTAATGGAAGCCTATTCAAGCACGCTCATGTGGTTAGGTGACGTCCCCCGAGGGAATGGACATAGAAAGGTTAGCTTGCGTAGGAGGATTGAGCTACACTGAGGACACCTGGGCTTTGTAGATGCTTGCTGACCTTTGTGCTAAGTTTGTGTGCTTTGAATGCATTAAAGCTGATGTTTTTGGAATAGACCGTAGTAAACCATTAAAGGTGCCGTTTGCCTTTTTTGTTTACACCATTTTGAGTCCCTCAGCTGCTAGTTCAGCATTATGACACAACAAGAACACTGAAACAGCATCTGTCAGCACCTGCGTTTGTAAACTTTGTCTGTCTTTATTAGTTTGCCTCTTTGTAATTTATGCTTTCCTGTTCCTTTATTGACTTCCAGCAGTGCACAATCAAACTACTTTATTCAAATTCTGGTGAATCCAGAGATTCTTAAATCATTAATAAACCTGTGAGCAACAGAATGATATATTACTTCATGTCTGCAAAGGGCAATTTCTTTCTGTATTTGTTTTAAATGCAAAGAAAGCAGGCAGTTGAGGTACCTTATCATGCATTTTTTGCATGCAAGACTCATGCAAGGTGCTCTGAATGATGACAGGTCATCTGTTGTTAGTTAATAAGCATTCATTTTACACAATCTTTCTCTATGGCGTTATGAATGTGAAATGTTATTTTATTTTACTATGCGTATATCATGCATATGCATTAGTGTAGTGTTTCATATTTTTGTCCACAAAAAAACCTTGAAGCTCGACTGCCCAGAAATCCCTGTGAGGTAGCTTAAAGGTCAGAGATATTTCACTTTGACCTTTGCGTGACTGTAGATCTATGAATGAACATGAGAGGAGTTCAGGAGTCTCTGATGGTTGTGACCTGCGCAGGTGTCAGAATGCTGCATTGAAAGCACTTCCACATGGCTGATCTAACACACAAATGCTCTATTCACCTGAACAAAGCACAACAGATCTAAACATGAGAAATGAGGAAAAACGTTTAGATTGATAATTGAATCTCTTAAAGGTTAATTCAGGGAAAATGCCAGTGGTGTAATTTTTATTTAAAGGCCAATTCCGGCCTTTTGAACTTTTGAAATGAACCTGCATCAACAATTGAAACTGTCTTATTAAGTGTATTGCTGTGTGTAGCTGTTCTCTGAGTCCATCCTTTGTGTACCCGTTTACTTTTAGAAGGAAAGCTGTGTAAGACCCCTAAGGAAATAGATATATTTAGGCACAATGTAGGCTGTACACAAAAATATCAGTTTGTCATGTGTGCGTGTAAGCTAGAGTCTGAATCAGCCTTAAAATGCTGTGAGCCAGTTTAACCTGTACTATCAAAGTTGGCTGTTCTGCAATTAAATATTTATAATAATAATTATTAGTGTATGAAATGAATTACTAACCTGACCTAACCTGTTATATTATGCTGGATTGACACAAGCTTAAGTAGATATCTTTGTCTTATAGACTCTGGTTGGACCGTGATGACCGCACGCTTCCGGTTGCCTGCAGGCAGATCCTACAATGTCCGGGCGACGGAGCTGGCACGCGACAGGCAGCGCACCGAGGTGGTCTGCAACGTTCTTCTTTTGGACAACACTGTCCAGCCTTTTAAAATCAATGTAAGTACTCCTCTAAAAGTAATGTTGATAATTGATTTTTTTTTTAATGACCAGTAATGTGTTGAGCATAATGTATATTGTCACTACATTTTCATATTTTGCTACGATTGTCAAGGTGTTGCAATGCAGTTTCTAAAGTGTTCTGTCATGTATGTTTTTGTAGCATGTTGCTATATGCTTGCTAGTGTGTTCTGTGTAGTTAATAGATCATTCCTAAATAGGCTGTTCTTGTAGAAGCCCATGCACATCCAAGTCTCTGATATTTTGGTCTTTAGATCTGGCTTGGCTCCCTCTTTCAAGTGTTACTCAGTTGTGTATTTCACCAATTTCTTCATCCCTCAGACAAGTCTGATTATTTGTAAAAGTTTATCGCTTATCGCTTTGATCAAAAAACTTGGAGGTAGTGAGGTAATGTGTGAGGTATGATTCATGTCTGTAATATGGTGCAAGACCAGTTATGCACCGATGCTTTAGTACATGTGGGGTTTTGTTTAAATCCCTAGTCCTGAGTATGAGCAATAATAATAGTAATACTTGCTTTAACACACACTACTCACCACTCTGTTCTTAGCAAACATCAGTAATAATTTGAATATCACTTATACTACTAGTCAAATCTTTGGTGTCAGCATTTTCTTAAAGGGATAGTTTACCCAAAAGTGAAAATTACCTCATGATTTGCTCACCCTCAAGTCATCCTTGGTGTATATGACTTTCTCTTTCAGGCGAATGCAATAGGAGTTATATTAAAGGGGTCATATGATGTTGCTAAAAAAACCATTATTTTGTTTATTTGGTGTAATGCAATGTGTTCACGCAGTTTGAGGTTCAAAAACACGTTATTTTCCACATACTGCACATTATTGTTGCTCCTCTCTGCCCCGTGTCGATTTTTACAATGCTTATCGTTCCGAGAAGTGCAGTGTGCTCTGATTAGCCAGCTATTCGGTGCATTGTGATTGATTGGCCGAATACCTTAAGCGTGTAAAGGAAATGTTACGCCCCTTACTATGTTGTGATGCCGTGTCCTGGTGCAACGAGACAAAAACAATAACAGCCATTATAAATGAGGCATTTGTTGCATCCAGTGAGGACATAATTACTGATTATAATGACTTTGGGCGGTGTTATGCAATTCTTCCCACACCGTGACATAGGCTTGGGCGGTATCCAAATTTTGATACCGTCAAACCTCCTCCCTATTTTACCCCGGTATACGGTATTACCGTGAATAAAAAATAAAAAAATGACGTAAGGCTCAGACAGCGTCACCAAACTGTTGGCTTGTGCCTATACCGTTAAGAAACTGAATACCAAACTATTTAACTGATTAGGGATCTCAAAAATGCAGCTATATTGAATATGGCACCTAATGATTCATTTCTTTCCCCCCTGTCATTACGCTTTATTTGATGTTTGATTCATCACGGGTTCCCTCTTACGTCATACACCGGGGTTCCCTCAGGCAAAATGCACACGCACTACTCCTAAACGGTGCTTATAGAGGACGCACAAAAATACATAGCATTTATATTTAGTTTAAATGGAAGAAATAGGTTGTGACGCTGTTTGCGAATGTTGGTTTGAACTGGTGTCGTGAAACACCGAATATTTGAACTATGTTGGTAACGACGGAACTTGCCACCATAGTTGGCTAACGATGCTTTTGGGAAACGCGCGCCAGGTCACTTGGTGCGTGATTCGCCATCTCTTTCTTTCTCCTCCACGCTGTCACTTGATGACTTCAAATAAATTATCCACCCGCTCCTATATTTTTCTCTGATTTAGATAACTGCACATGATCGTCATATTACACTTAGCCTATTGTAATCCTGATGAAACGGATGGTTCATTTTTAACAGCAGATTGATTCAGCTGATCTGCACATCGCTGCACATTTATATTTATCACTCATGATTTTAAGCCAAATCCAAGCAGAAAAGAATAACTGACATCTGGATGCGACTCTCCGCAATCTCTGACAAAATCGGTCGGGTTTTCTCTGTATTAGAGCCGTTCTGAACTTACTATTCAAACGCATGCTTGGACTGAAGTTTACAGGGGTTCACCAGTTTAAGAAATGTCTGATGGTAAAAATCTGCTGCTTTTCATTTTTAAGGTATTGTTTTCGTTATAATCTACTGATTCAAATAATCAATAATAATTATTATTATACCACTGCGTGCCTAGCCTGACATGCTCTCGCGTATGAATGAACAGGCAGCATCTGTGGACACAGCGGGCGCATTAGGCACATCTTCAAATATATTTCAAAAGAAGCCGCCGCGGCGCCACGGTCCTGACCACATCGCTGTCTTTACTGGGTGTTTTTAGAGAATATTTCAATTTATTAATGCGATTGAATTAGCTATTCATGCGGTGGACTGTCATGATTTTGGAAAGATGCGCATCAGAGAAGTGGGTAAACGCGTAGCCGAGCACTGCATTGCCGTGCTCAATAGCATTAGCACAGGCATAACTCCCTTCAAACTTTATAGGGAATGTCACCGTTTCTACAAAATCTACACAAATGAAATCGTCTGCCTGATGAAAAAGTACATAAAACACGTTCATGTTTTAAAAAAATGTAGTTAATATTAGCATCATTATTGATTTATCTCATCCACTCACAAATAATCAGAATGCATTTTTTTATTACCCGACCAACCCGACCCGCGAATATAACCACAATCCGCGCATCACTACGCATTTTTAGGCATTAAATAAATTATCTTTAATATTTAATCCTTGTCTCATATATAAGTGCATTCTTTTATGACGGTATAACGGTATTGAAACTGAAACCGTTGCTATTTTTAGATCCCGCGGTATACCATATTACCGTAATACCGCCCAAGCCTACCGTGACATAGTGACATTTGTGACCCTGGACCACAAAACCAGTCTTAAGTCGCTGGGGTATATTTGTAGCAATAGCCAAAAATACATTGTATGGGTCAAAATTATTGATTTTTCTTTTATGCCAAAAATCATTAGGAAATTAAGTAAAGATCATGTTCCATGTAGATTTTTTGTAAAATTCCTACTATAAATATATCAAAATGTAATTTTTGAATAGTAATATGCATTGTTAAGAACTTAATTTGGAGAACTTTAAAGGTGATTTTCTCAGTATTTTGATTTTTTTGCACCCTCAGATTCCAGATTTTCAAATAGACGTATCTCAGCCAAATATTGTCTTATCCTAACAAACCATACATCAATAGAAAGCTTATTTATGAGCTTTCATATGATGTATGCATCTCAGTTTTGTAAAATTTACCCTTATGATTGGTTTTGTGGTCCAGGGTAGGGCTGGGCGATTTGGCCTAAAATCAAAATCTCGATTAATTGAACATTTTAACCCGATTACGATTAATGAACGATTATTTTATTCATTAATAAAATTATATTTAATTATATTTAAATAATATTTATTTTTTTTCCCTCATAGTTCACTGACAAGTTTTGTACAGTAAATATGCGCACATATTACAAGTGAGAGATTTTTGAATGAAGGGTGCACACACTATCTACTATCTATGATTATTTATTGAACATCAGTGTTGAACAACTGAAATTAAAGCACACATTGCTTAAAATGAAAAGTCACATTTTTCTTAAATTAGTGAAAATAAATAACTTGCACTTTTGGAAACAAAATAAATTATTTATAAAATAATAATAAATATTAAAAGTAGAAAATAATCAGTATCTCTTCTAAATAAAATTACTCTTGTATATCCTGTAAATACTTTTTACTGTATAAATACTGTTTAAGCTCTCCATCGACATGTCGGCGGAATAACGCAACGTAACGGAGCGGGGTCACCTGACTCCACACGCAGTAGTGTTTTTAAAGGGAAAGTAATTGAAATAATTGACCTGGAAAAATTTGATCGATTATAGGTTCTGAATGTCGATTTCGATTACTTTTCGATTAATCGCCCAGCCCTAGTCCAGGGTCACATTTATGTTTGAATTAACTGCTTTAGAAAGATGTGGCTGAGTCTTAACTTTTAAAAAAAATTGGGTTTGAGACTTTAATCTTTGCAACTTTACGGACAGCTTGTAACATGATGCGTTTGTGGAGGAAAAATATCAATTTTGAAAACTTTATAAACCATAATCTCTAGCTTCTGCTAACTGTCATAAGCGTGTTCCAGTGAATGACAGAACATAGGCGTAGTGACAAACAAGGAAGTGCAGAGAAAAGAGCAAAACAAAAAAAACAGTCATGAATTAGTAAGTACAAAGTGAGTAAATCATGGGGTAATTTTCATTTTTGGGTGAACTATCCCTTTAAGAAATCAGTATTTTTATTCATTATTGTTTGTTAAAGTCTTTTAATATAATATATTATAAAATAACCCTTTTTCTCAATGAAACCCAATCAATTCAAAAATTGCCATCTGTGTGAGGTTTTTCCATGCATAATGGTCGGCATCATTTACAAAGTGCTCATGTTCCAGCTAGAGGATAGTGGTGTAATTCTGCTTATAAAAGGGACGCATGCTTGACATTCCGGCAGAAAGAAAAGTGGCCCTCAGGGTCCAAGAGATTCGTGTACATACTTGCACCTGCAATATAAAGCTGCCATGACACACCCCTCACACGCGACAAGCAAAGGAACAAATCCTCAGCTCTTTCATTTGCTGCATTGATTGCAAAACCCATGTGTTTGTTCATCCTTGTCCTCAGTGTTGTGCAAAGTGTTGTGTAAAGAAATGGTCCTTACGGAGAACTGTTATGTCCTGACTTGTAATAAGGGCTTGTGCCAACATTGAATTACAGGTTGCTCAGGTTCTAAAGGTTGCTCAGGTTTTCCTCGCTGGTTATTACCTTTCCCATCAGTTACACTGCCCAAGGATTTCCTGTGTGTCAGGAAGTGTTTCCATATTGAATTGGAGCAAGCAATAAACCTATAAACATCACATGACTGACTCACTTTAAACAGCTGCTGATCTGTTAGATGAATCAAGGCGTTCTTAGAAGTTGTCTGTCATGCTGCTGTCTGATTTGTAACCAACATTTCCAAGAAAGCCAGTCCTCATGTAACGGCCCCATTGATCAAATTTACGCACTCGCTCTCTGGTCTCATACATTTTTGTGCCAGACCTTTCAGTGACCTAGATAGTCTGGCAGCACAGCGGGCCCTTGATGAGTATAGGGCACACATAGAACAGAAATACAAGGTCTAATGGAAGGAGAGAGAGGGAGGATCAGAGGTAACTAATCAAGAGGGGGCGAGGTGTTAAAAAAACAGGAAGGTTGCTATTTGTGTTACAGAAGTTGATGTTGATGTTACGGAGAGGCCATCATAAATGTGTCTTAACTGTGTGATTTGAAGAGGTGCATGTTATGTCTGGAATGCAGAAAAGAAGCAGGAAGTTTGTAAATATTAGATTAGATTGCTGCGTTGTAGTGTCTCGCTTAATGTGCGTCTCTAGGTTCTAATAGATTTGAGTCACTTTGATCTTGATTTCCTCGTCAGAGGTGTTGTGTGAAGTAGCATTGTATTAGGCATTTGTTCAAATCCTCAACTTCTTAGCATTAACCTTTAGCACAAGACAGGCACTAGTGATGCTTCAAATTGTGTTGCTTTCATTTGTTTTCAATGAGGGTTGGCAAAAAAGCCCATTAAGTGAAGTATTCAATAAAGTGCAGCTCACTGCAACTTTATGCAAATGATAGGCAACATCTGGGTTTAAAATAAGGACATTTTCTATTTGCCCAGTCAGACCAGTAGTTTAGATTTGTATTTTCCCTTCAGCAGAACGAAAGAAAGAAAAAGAAAGAACGAAACAAGTGATATGACCCAAATCTTATTTAATGATAATGATATGACAAATTTTATTTTAAGATAACAATATATATCAGACGATACAGTTGAAGACAAAAGTTTGCAGAATCTGCAAAATGTTAATTATTTGACCAAAATAAGAGTGATCATACAAAATGCATGTCATTTTTTATTTAGTACTGACCGGAATTAGATATTTCATATAAAAGACATTTAAATATATATAGTCCACAATGAATTTACAAAAATGACCCCATTTAAAAGTTTGATTCTTAATACTGTGTTCTTATCTGAATGATCCACTACATTTTTTTTTGTGATAGTTGTTCATAAGTCCCTGGCTTGTCCTGAACAGTTAAACTGCCTGCTGTTCTTCAGAAAAATCTTTAAGGTCCTACAAATGCTTTGGTTTTTCAGCTTTTTTGTTTATTTGAACCTTTTCCAGCAATGACTGTTTGGTTTTGAGATCCATCATTTCACACTGAGGACAACTGAGGGACTCATATGCAACTATTACAGAAGGTTCAGAAGGGGGGGGGGGGAGGGCTTAGGGGGTTGGGTGCCGGTAGCCAACGTTACTTTTTTTTTCCCGGTACTTTACCCTACTTTGTGAAATAACGAAAACATTATTATAGACTTATTCAGTGGAAAAATAAGTCCAAAACTCTCTATTTTAACATTTTGAACAATAGGGCTCTACCAACTTTTGCTTTTTTTTTTTTTTTTTTTAATTCTTGTGTGTATTATTTTTTCTCATAATCAAATTAAAAGTATAAACATTTATTTATTTTTAATCAAATGAAAAATAAACCCTTTTAATTTTTGGCAAACAAACAGAGGTTTACTGTTAAAATCAATAAATAATAATAATTTAACATTTAAATAATAATTGTAGTATTTTTTCTACAATTAAGTGGTTAATCTTGTTATATTTATTTTTATCATATATATTGTTTCATGTCAATTATTTAAATAGGAATATATAAACAACTACATTATACTGTACAAAAGTAATACAAGACTAATGTTCTGTTACATGTTACTTTTATTTTGACAGGTTGCCTTGAAGTTTCTGTGTGTGTACAGCATGTTATGATGCTAGTTTTCTCAAATGAAACGGTAAAAGTGACACTCACAGCAGCTTTGGATATTGAGTTTATCTGTTCATGCGAGATGCAAATGCCCAAAATTAGCGGGAGCGTCACGTGTGCTTCAGTATATGCGTGTAGTAAAAGCGCGTCTCCACCATTCATACATACAGAGGCAAACGGAGCATGCAGGATTCATATTGAAACGGTCTTTTTGCATTTCAGTTTTCACAGACACTAGTCCATATCGCGATTTGAATGAAGTAACAGACCAACTTTTGATTTATTAATCCAAAAATCGACGAATTTACGTGGCATTTCGCGCTATAGTAGATTCGGTTTTTATGAATGGAGTCCGCGATCCCGTCTGTGTTTTCGCAGATGAGACATTGTAAACACGCGATCATGTAAAGACAGAAATGACATGCCTTCGTGTAAATAAGATAAATAACACAAGGCAATTTAGTTTGTTTAATAAAAGAACAATGTATAGCCCTGTTCTATAGGAAAGATAACCTTAATGACTTCTATTGTGATCTGACGCTATATCAAAAATAAAATGAACTTGACATTCAAGGTGTGCGGGGGGTGCCGTTGGGGGGGCGGGGCGCCCCCCTAAGATAATGGTAGGGGAAACACTGGAAACAGATTTGGAGAAATTCAGCATAACACAACTTGCTCACCAATAGTGTTAATGTGTGCCGTCAAGTAATCCACATGACTCCATCAATGAATGTCTTTTTAAATGAAAAGTTGCAACAAATCCATCGTTTTCCTTTTTTTAGGTGAACTGTTTATTTAAGTCAGTGTTGCTTTTCAACAAAGCCTTACTTAGTCAGCCCTCTAGATAACATTATAATTTAAGAATTTGTTCAGTTTAAATGTAATATGAAGTATAGCAGCCTAACCCAGTAGGGGTCCATCAGATGAGCTGAAACACTCTCACTCAGGCCCAGGATTAACAGGCAGTCAGCTTTGGATGCATTTAACATGCTTAGGTGGCCTTAGTGCCATGAGCTTAGAAGGAAATTTGTTTCAGAACTGAGCTATTTTGATCAAATTATATTCCATTTTTCTCTCGAAATATGCACTGATGAATCTTGCACAATAACCCCAGAAACGTATTAAGAAAGCAAATAGCATTATGATTTCATGCTGGCTATAACTGTGGCCACATACTTTTTGGGCCTCCTGTGCAGTACCAGTCTTTCTTTAGTATCAAAACACAGCCGTCATAACTAGACTGTCGTTGCTGCCTGTTTCTTTGGGTGCCATGTGTAGATGACTGATCGTCTTCAAAACACTCACAGGCTTCCTGCAGACCTCCGATCTCTGAACAAGCTGCCGCACGTCTGCTTGCATTTCTGTCATACCACTGTCCTCTCTGCTTTTGAAGTTGAAATGGCATGAAATGCAAATTCGCCCTATGTGTTTTCAGAATGCATGTTATTGATCTGATTGTGAACAGTTCAACTGTGCATGTATCAGTTTTTTACATTTGACATTAAAATTTCAAAACTTCTGGTAAAACAACAGACTTCTCTCTAATGACGTATGTCAGACTGATCCAGTCATTTCATCTGCTTGAACCCCAGCATTTTCTTTAAATTGACTCCTTTCTGCCATCCAGTCAATAACTGAAGGATAGAACCAAGAACTGAAGAATAGAAACCAACTCCCAGCCTACATACTGCTGCTTTTTCGATAATCTGATGTGTGTCACACTATGGAAGAAAAGAGCTGTCACTATTTCTGTTTCATTATGACTTTCATGTACATCATCACATATTTATTAGAAATGCCACAGTGGAATCCCACTTCCAGCTTTAAACAGCCACAAGTTCTGAGACCGCAGCAAGACACTTTAATTAGTGTGTAAATCTATACGAAAGTGCTGAGGTCAGGGGAAGGAAGCACAAGAGTCCAAAAGTCCCGGAACTTTGTTCATACCTACATCCTAAAAAACATTAAGAAGAATCAAAGCCTATATAAACACTTCCTGTTTTGGATATACCTAACATTTTCCCACAGTGTATCTTTTATACATTGTTTCCTTTGCTGCTAACATTGTTAGTGAGGGCTATTTACGTTACGTATGATTACGGCGCCCAATGCGCCATTCGATCTTTAAGTTTTTACTGGAGAAAATAAGTTAGGCTATAACTGCATACCTATTTGTTATTGATATCAGCTCTTATGCTGATATATGAACAAATCACACATGTATGAATGCACTTGCGTCACTTAAAGGGATAGTTCACCCAAAAATGAAAATTTGATGTTTATCTGCTTACCCCCAAGGCATCCAAGATGTAGGTGACTTTTTTTCTTCAGTAAAATACAAACAGATTTTTCACTCAAACCGTTGCAGTCTGTTAGTGATTTAATGGCAGTGGATGGGCACCAAAACATTGAAAGTAAAAAAAACAAAACGTGCACAGACAAATCCAAATTAAACCCTGCAGCTCGTAACAATACATTGATGTCCTATGACACGAAACAGTATTTATATCATTTTTTACCTTTGATACACAGCAATGTTCAACTTAGCTCAGCATCCAGGGACAGTTGTTGGACATGGCTGTATATCAAAGGTAAAAAATGATATAAATACTGTTCAGTTTCTCGCAAAAAACAATCTTTTCGTGTCTTAGGACATCAATGTATCGCCACGAGCCGCAGGGTGTAATTTGGATTTGTCTGTGCATGTTTTTTTTTTTGCTTTCAAAGGATTGGTGCCCATCCGCTGCCATTACATGACTAACAGACTGCAACGGTTTGAGTTAAAAATCTTTGTTTGTGTTCTAATGAAGAAACAAAGTCACCTACATCTTGGATGCCCTGGGGGTAAGCAGATAAACATCACATTTTCAATTCTGGGTGAACTATCCCTTTAATTATATGAATTAAATGAACATTAACAACAAATAAAATCTTTTCAATGGAATTTATGACTCTATATTCTCAATTTTAGTTGTAAATCTTCTCTGGAACAAATACATGTAATTAAAAATTAAAATTAAATTTATTAAAAATGACTATTTGATTTTAATTGGATATGATTTTATCCAGGGCAGGGCCCTCTAACGCCAGTCTTGGAAGCATGTATTATTTTTAAGTCATTCTTAACTTACAAATTATAAGTAAGTGTACAACTTAATTACAAGTTAGAGCTAAACTTATTGAGACATTATTGAGATAAAAATTGGTTCTTGGTTGATATATAGAATGTCTGCTTCCTATTGGTCCACATTATTTTTCAGCCATTACCTTTACCAAGTATGGAAACAATAGGACAATAAAGCCAATTGGATTTTACGCAATTTAGAAATCCAGGACATTTCTCGGAAAAATGAGGATGTATAGTCACTCTAAACAAGACAGTAGTGTTACAAATAACATTCAAGTGCAAATTTGGTTTGAATGTTTAAATTTTATGATAGTAGAGTTACTGCAACTCAATCCACAACACAAGTCACAAATCTCAAAAATCTGTGGTTGTATTTTAAGCTTAGATGATTATTCACTTACTAAAATTAAAACAGCATGGGAGTGTGAGTTGGGAGAAAGCTTTGAAGAAGAATGGTGGCTATGTGCGCTACATAGAATACGCTCTAGTACAATTTGTGCTCGTCTTAGCCTAATACAATTTAAAGTATTTCATAGAATACATTTCTCTAAGGCCAGGTTATCTGTAATCTTTTCTGATATCGAAGACAGATGTCATGCATCTCAGTGTAATTTGAGTCATATGTTTTTTACCTGTCCTATGTTACAGAATTACTGGGTTAATTATTTTACTATTATGTCTAAGGTGTTACAGGTCAATATAGATATATGCCCTGATTTGGCCATTTTTGAGGTACCAAAGATTTGGTCTCAGTTTAATTCTAAACAACTTGATATTTTAGCCTTTACTTCATTATTAGCTAGGCGCCGTATTTTACTCCATTGGAAATCTAAAAAGCCTCCAACTACATCTCAGTGGCCTGTGGATACTATGTTTTTTCTTAAATTGGAAAAGGTTAGCTGTTCTGGAATAAGTAATTTCTTTAAAAAGTGGCAATGTTTTATAAGTTATTTTAAGTCTCTTAACATCTAGCCTTCTACTTAATAAATGCACCCCCTCCCTTATTATTATTATTTTTTTATTTATTTATTTGTGTAATGTACTTTTATTTAATCCTGTTTTTTTTTTTTTTTTTTTTTAACTGTACAAATGTAATCGATCACAATGCATTTCTGGATATATGATTGTGGTTGGGTGTTAGTTATATTCAGAGGTTTTTTTGTACGTACATATATCCGACCAAGAAAAATAGGACAATAACTTGTTACAGTTTTTTTCTGTAATAATGATTGTTTTACAATAAAAAGTTTGAACCTAAATTTTATGATAGTTTTGCTTCATTTTAAAATTTTCTCTGTGAAATGTCAATATTTATGCTCTATTTGGACGCAACATTTCTGTATTTCCTCACATATTTTGCGGCTCTGCCAAGGCGTTAGACTGTCCATTTTCTCTCGACTGGCCTGTCATTCATTCTGCTGATGTGACTGTTGCCATATTTTGTTTATTGAGCAACACAGCGTGTATGTGATTTTGAACTGTCTGTCTGTGTTTCTCAGGAGGCATGTGTTCAGAGTGTGCTGTTTTGGCATTTCCAAGACATTTTAATAGGATAAAACAGGAAATAAAAGCGCTGCTAAAGCCACAGCTCTTCTGTCAGGATGCTGTAACGGATCTGACAGCCAATAAAACCCGCCTATTACGTCTGACAATTTCTAACTACTGAAGTAACCTGGCCTTTACTGGAAAGACAACATGCTGCTGATGTCAGCCACTCAGCAAAGAAGACATGATTATCGTGACAACAGCAATGTTTAATTAGGTTTTGCTTTTAATCTGCAGCCTGATTTGGTTCATTTATAATGTTTTACCATGCTCTGCTACTTTTTTTCAATTATGTAACTCGACAACTTTACAAAATAAAAGTGAAGAAATCAGTATCGAAGTCAGTATATTTCAGAAGGAGTACAAGTTGAGTTAGTTTACAGAGAAATGAAAATTCTGTTATTATTTCTCACCCTCATGACGTTCCAAATCTTTGAGACCTTCATTTATCTTCAGAACACAAATGAAGATATTTTTAATGAAATCCCAGAGCTTTCTAACCCTGCATAGACAGCACTGCAACTATCATGTTTACTGACTCAAAAGGTAGTAAGGACATTGATCAAATAGTCCAATAGTTGTGTTTTAAAGAAGAACGAAAGTCTTATGTGTTTAGAACAACATGAGGTTGAGTGATTAATGACAGAATTTTTTTTCATCACTGTAAGTGATTCAAATTCAAATATTCAATATTGCATTTTCTAATATGCAAATATATTCACTTGATTAAGCGAAATATTCAAATACATTCTTACACCTATCCCTATATATTTATTGTTAGGACTTACGTTTTCTTTATCTATGTTTGTGCTTTATAGAAGCACGATCAAGGACAGATCCTACTGGACGCTGTCTTCAAGCACCTGGAGCTGACCGAGAGAGACTATTTTGGGTTGCACCTGGCTGACGACTCCTCTGATAGCCTGGTGAGTTCAAAGGTCAAGCTCAAAGATGTGCCGGAGCCGAGCCGATTTGCCCTCAGGGATTGATGGAGGTTTTGCTTGGAGCATTTGAGGCTTGAGTGTGTGAATGGACAGTATTCCTGAAATAGGTTTACATTTAGGAATGTAGGACACACAGTGGTTGAGGTTTAAACATCCTGTGCATTTCCTGGTTTTGTGTGGCCCCCAACTCAATATTCAATTTGAACAGAATGTTATACTACTGATACCAGTCCCTTATGGTGACAAAAAGCTACATAATTCAAATGAAAGCAAACACAGTAGATGTCTTTGTGTTATATGTATACTATCAGCATTCATGTTACTCTTCATCTGTCTACCAGTAGGCATCTGCTCGATCTGTGGCTTTGTAGACTTTGTAGTTATATTGATTCCGTTGAAACTGGATCAAAGTTAAAGAGTTTTTTTTTTACTCAACAAAAAACCTCGGTTTGTCTCTTTGTGTTGTAACTGCAGATAAGTACATCTCCACCTCCCCACAGCAGAAAACACAAGCCTATTGAATTATTGAGTGGCATTAGGTTGTGTTGGACTGTTGCCATGTTATTAAGGTTTTTCTCCCCCTCTCTCTATCTCTGTCTCTCTCTTTCTTTCGCTCAATCAATAATTTATAGAGGTGGCTGGATCCAAATAAACCCATGAGGAAGCAATTAAAAAGTAAGTAATTTTATAAAAGGCACCAGCCCAGGCTGTTGTTTACCACCAGCCATTTATTATTCTTCCTCTTCCTTTGTATTTGTACATCTTTGTACTTACACACATGTTCTGGTGAATTGAATGCTAGGGGGCTCTCCACATCATCTGAACTTCCGGGTGAAATTTTTCGTGAGTGACCCCAACAAACTTCAGGAAGAATACACACGGTGAGTGGATTTCAGCTTTTTCTATGTTGAAATAGCTTGTGTGCTAGTGTCACAGTTACACATTAAAGGGATTGTTCAACCAAAAAATTAAAATTCTGTCATTAATTACTCACCCTTATGTCGTTCCAAACCTGTAAGACCTTCGTTCATCTTCAGAACACAAATTAAGTGATTTTTGATGAAATCCGAGAGCTTTCTGACCCTCAATAGACAGCAACGCAACTGACTCATTCAAGACCAAGAAAAGTAGTAAGAAGATTGTTAAAATAGTCCATGTGACATCAGTGGCTCAACCTTACTTTTATGAATCTATGAGAATACTTTTTGTGCACAAAAAAACAAAAACAAAAATAAAGACTTTATTTGACAATTTCTTCTCTTCCGTGTCAGTCTTTGGCATATATTCACAAGAGTACAGTCGTGGCCAAAAGTTTTGAGAATTACATAAATATTGGAAATTGGAAAAGTTGCTGTTTAAGTTTTTATAATAGCAATTTGCATATACTCCAGAATGTTATGAAGAGTGATCAGATGAATTGCATAGTCCTTCTTTGCCATGAAAATTAACTTAATCCCGAAAAAAACTTTCCACTGCATTTCATTGCTGTCATTAAAGGACCTGCTGAGATCATTTCAGTAATCGTCTTGTTAACTCAGGTGAGAATGTTGATGAGCACAAGGCTGGAGATCATTATGTCAGGCTGATTGGGTTAGAATGGCAGACTTGACATGTTAAAAGGAGGGTGATGCTTGAAATCATTGTTCTTCCATTGTTAACCATGGTGACCTGCAAAGAAACGCGTGCAGCCATCATTGCGTTGCGTAAAAATGGCTTCACATATTGTGGCTACTAAGATTGCACCTAAATCAACAATTTATAGGATCATCAAGAACTTCAAGGAAAGAGGTTCAATTCTTGTTAAAAATGCTTCAGGGTGTCCAAGAAAGTCCAGCAAGCACCAGGATTGTCTCCTGAAGAGGATTCAGCTGCGGGATCGGAGTGACACTAGTGCAGAGCTTGTTCAGGAATGGCAGCAGGCAGGTGTGAGCGCATCTGCACGCACAGTGAGGCCAAGACTTTTGGAAGATGGCCTGGTGTCAAGAAGGGCAGCAAAGAAGCCACTTCTCTCCAAAAAAAAACATCAGGGACAGATTGATCTTCTGCAAAAAGTATGGCGAATGGACTGCTGAGGACTGGGGCAAAGTCATATTCTCAGATGAAGCCTCTTTCCGATTGTTTGGGGCATCTGGAAAAAGGCTTGTCCGGAGAAGAAAAGGTGAGCGCTACCATCAGTCCTGTGTCATGCCAACAGTAAAGCATCCTGAGACCATTCATGTGTGGGGTTACTTCTCATCCAAGGGAGTGGGCTCACTCACAATTTTGCCCAAAAACACAGCCATGAATAAAGAATGGTACCAAAACACCCTCCAGCAGCAACTTCTTCCAACAATCCAACAACAGTTTGGTGAAGAACAATGCATTTTCCAGCACGATGGAGCACCGTGCCTTAAGGCAAAAGTGATAACTAAGTGGCTCGGGGACCAAAACGTTGAAATTTTGGGTCCATGGCCTGGAAACTCCCCAGATCTTAATCCCATTGAGAACTTGTGGTCAATCCTCAAGAGGCAGGTGGACAAACAAAAACCCACTAATTCTGACAAACTCCAAGAAGTGATTATGAAAGAATGGGTTGTTATCAGTCAGGATTTGGCCCAGAAGTTGATTGAGAGCATGCCCAGTCGAATTGCAGAGGTCCTGAAAAAGAAGGGCCAACACTGCAAACACTGACTCTTTGCATAAATGTCATGTTATTGTCGATAAAAGCCTTTGAAACGTATGAAGTGCTTGTAATTATATTTCAGTACATCACAGAAACAACTGAAACAAAGACCTAAAAACAGTTTAGCAGCAAACTTTGTGAAAACTAATATTTCTGTCATTCTCAAAACTTTTGGCCACGACTGTACACAACGCTTGAGTGATGCTGCTGACATAGGAATTTTTGATTTTGGGTGAGCTATCCCATTAAACTTTAGACAATTTGAAGAGGGCAGGGTGTTTTAGGATGTTTTATTGGACAAAAATTTGTCACCAAATTCTGTAATTAAAACTATATTTTGTTTATATTTTTTGTCAGCTTTTAAAGGATTATTTCACTTCCAGAATAAACATTTTCTGATAATTTACTCATCCCCATGTCATCCAAAATGTTAATGTCTTTCTTTCTTCAGTCAAAAAGAAATTGTTTTTGAGTAAAGCATCCCAAGTTTTTTTGCCATTTGATGGAAATCAATTGGATCAATGGTTTGAAGGTCCAACTCTCAAAGCAGCTTTAGAGGGTCTAAACAATCCCAGATGAGGAATAAGATTCTTGTCTAGCAAAACAATCGATCATTTTCTAAAAAAATTAAATTAATAAAAATTGTGTGTAGGCCGTTTGACTTTCTTTGCACATATGCTTTGTAAACACTGAGTTTATACTTCCGTCTATGTCACACGGTTATGGTTATGTATTGCATGAGGTCGTTTGTGTTTAAAAGTATGTACATTTTATAGAAAATTACAGATTGTTTCGCAAAATAAGACCCTTATTCCTCGGCTGCGATCGTGTAGATCCCTTTAAAGCTGCATTGATTTTTTTTTTTTTCTGGAAGTGAACTAATCCTTTATTTATTTAGTAGATTTGAATCTCTTATGTAGTAATCCTCATTTCTACGAAGGCTGTAAAAGAAGTGCTGTAGTGCAGAGATTTTCAAAAATAGAGAGTTCAAAAATAGTTCATAAAAGGGTAGGCTAGAACAGAGATGAGTAAAGCAGTATGTGAGTAAAACTACAGTGATTGACCTCCTCACCTGAATTGGTGATGATGATTCATAGTGAATCATAGTGATAATGTTGCATTTTCTCATTGTAGTGTTCTTGTTACTCAAACAGTAGCAATGGCAAGGTCATCATGGGTTCAGTACCCAGGGAATGCATGAACGAATAAAATGCATGCAATGTAAGCCATTTTGAAAGAAAGCAATTGCCAAACAGTAAATGTCAATGCCAAGGAGGAAAACGGACAAAAATATCGGTGAGGGCAAAGCATGGTTTTGATTCCCATTGGGAAATAAAAGAACTAATAAAAAATGTACCCTATAGACGTTTTTCCTGAACACGGAAGTAAGTCCGACTCTTAACTGAAAGAATGCTTTGCATTTCCGGTCTGCATTGTTTCTAGTCAAATTAGGGTATATTCTGAGCTAATAAACTAATGTTAAACCTATTAAAATGTTTTTAAAAAGCACATGGCTCATATAGTGCCATCACTTGTGCCTCACTTTAATGAGTGTGTAGATGACACGAAGCAGCGGACGTTAGCTACATTAAAAACAGATGGACGCTATTTAAATGGGTTCCTATGGAAACCGGAACAGAAAAGCATTCAATCTGACGTTAGAATTCGTAATGGCGGCGCTCATCGTTTACTCAGGAAAAAGGTCTATAAATGCAACAGTCAAATCAAAATTTAATCAGACACCAGACATGGGGCCTCATTTATAAATTGTGCGTATGCTCAGATTTGACGTCAGGGTCCGAGCAGACATGCACTTTTTCTTGTTGGAGCATTGCAGGTTTTTGAAAATGTAAGCTGTTCTTGCAGCTCACTGTTTTAAATTAAAGAATGTGGATGATTATGGCGATCTTTTATATGTTAATGACATTAATTAGGAGTTGTTTACAAGGCAGAGAGCTCAAACCATACAGTTGTATGCAAGTTCAACATCGTTTGCAATTCATGGATTTACATCTGAACAGAGACTTCATTCATTTTATGAATTACACATACGCATAATAGAGAGATAATCATAAAATCAAATTTAGGATGTTCTCTGCACAACATTTGTAAATGAGGCCTATCATTAAAAAAAAAAATACTATTTGGATGCAAGACACTATAGTTCATTTATGTAAGTGAGAATAAAATAGTAAATAATGACAAATTATACCCAAAAATTCTTTATACATTGAACTAGCAGTAAAATTGATACAAATTTACATGCCTTTCTATCAAAGTTATCTGACATTATCAAGATGAATTTGTTCTGACACAATTTTTAAACTATAGTGAATAAACTGATAATGTGAGAAATGTTGAAGGTGTCATACATTTGGTTTGACTAAGTCATGGATAAAAGCATTTCCCTAATACAAAATGTATACTCAAAAAATGTGAGTTATTTTTAGTCTAGTAGCTCAAAGATTGTTTGTCTTGTTTTTTTTTTCATCTGTGTAGGTACCAGTATTTTCTACAGATTAAGCAGGACATACTCAGTGGAAGGTGAGCTAGATCATGTGTGGCTGTTTTTAACTGTAAATCTCATCCTAAATCCTGTTTAATAGTTGCATATGATTCGGTTATAAATGATATCTGTAACTAGTACTATGTGGATTTGTCCCTTTAATATTCATCTTGTGATACCACTGTAGTTGCATGTGCTTACATGTTCTTCAGTGCTTACTTAAATACAGTAATTTGGTTTGATCTCCAACATTTCACACTGTTAATTTAATATAATTTATATCCTTCCCAGACTGCCCTGTCCGCACAATACTGCCGCACTCCTGGCATCGTACGCTGTTCAGTGTAAGTATGAGCCCTTCGTTAAAAAGAACGACTGTAGGATGACAAAGAAGCCACAATCTAAATCAGTTTTTTTTAAACGGAACAGTATGTGACAGTCAATTACATGTGGTTTGCTTTGATTCTGGTTTGCTCTAGCTATCTTTAATGTTACCATTTCAAATCCTTTTTAATGTTATGGTTGGGGTCAAGCAAGAGGCGCCTGTAATTCTCTATTTCTTGAGTGAGAGGAACTGATAGCAATTTAGCATAGCAGCAGAATTATAATTAAAGCTGTTTTCCGCCACTGTAATGTCCCACGTTTTCTTTTTCTGCGTCAGGCAGTATATTACGGTATCATGCGAGCTCAAATCCAGTACAAACCACCGAAGTACAACAGCGCAAGCTCAGCACGGCACATTCCATCTGTGCACAACCTCGACGCTTAACAAGCACTAGCTTGTAAAACAGGAGTACATGCGAGCAAGAAATCTCTCTGAAGTACAGCAGGCGCTAACACAGCCCAGCACATCTTAGTTAACCTAATAGTGCCCATTCGAAACGAAGCAGTGACATGGCATATCCCGGACCCTCGGGAGTCCGCTTGCCAGATTGAGCTCAGCAATAATGACTCTTGACAGATTGTTGTAGTGAGCACATTTGCTCTGGTCTCTCCGGGGCTTTTAGCATGCAGCTGGGCACTATATAGGTCAGAGGGGATTCTGTTGAGCCTGGTTGCCTAGGACAGTGCTATCTATTGCAACTCATTTTGTTTGCTTTGGGGTTTACTGACAAGCTGCCATAGTGGCAGAATTGATGCTAAATGCTAAATTTGATGTATTTTATTTATTTATTTTTTTGTCAAAGAATTACTGAGCCCTTATGGGTTACATGATAATCAATATTGTAACAGGTGTTTAATAATCCTAAACCCTTGAATAGATTAAAGCATTAGTGTGTTTTATCATTTTTTTAAATTTTAAATGAATGGGGATGATTGTTGAGGATGATCTTGTTCATGTTTGATCTGTCAGCCTTTGGCATTTAAGTGGTATAGCCTCAAACTCAAACCAAAAAATATTACGTTTACATACACTACCAGTCAAAAGTTTTTGAATAGTGGGATTTTTAATGTTTTTTTTAAACAAGTCTATTCTGCTCTCCAAGCCTATTTTTGTATTTTGAACAGAATATGGCAAAAACAGTAACATTTTAAAATATTTTTACTATTTAAAATAACTTTTTTTATTATTTATATATTTTAAAATGTAATTTATTACTATGATTTCAAAGATGATATTTTTGGCATCATTACTTCAGTCTTCAGTGTCACATGATCCCTCAGAAATCATTCTAATATACTGTTTTGCTGTTCAAGAAACATTCAAAGGGGAAAATGAGCAGCTAAGGATGGCAGGAACAGCAGACCAACTGCAACAAGTAAAAAGAAGCCATTTTAGGATGATTTTAGTCAAAACGACAGAAAAATGATGTAGAACGCCTACTGATATGATTTAATGGCTTATTACGTTTGACCAACAGGTGGCGCTGTTATCAAATCGATGTGGTTTGTTTTGTGTGAGGTGACAAAGACACTCAAAGATTGGTGTCTTTATGTCAAAGCTTTGCAGAGATAAATCCTCAGAATCATTTTGGCATCAAGCCAAAAATTTATAGAGGCGCTGTACGAAAACTGTTTCATCTATCAACATGAAATCCATAACTTTCTGTCAGCACAGTCTAGGGATGCTCATATTGACCGTTTAACCGTTAACCGACAGTAAGAATTTTAACCGATTATTACTATCAGTTAAACGGTTTAAAAGGGTTTTTTTCTATTCTTTTTTTTTTACGTTTGCTGCATGGTGAAAGAAATAATGCTATTTGTAAGTTATCTGTTTACTCGCGCGCGTCGACACGTGCAGTGTGGCTGAACAGACATATTTCGCTTCACCTTTACTTAGTAAACAGATGTAGTAGGATATATGCAACTCAATGGAAAGTGGCGTTATTGGGTTATTAGAGTGAATCCGTGAGTGAATGTATTCAAATTCTGAGTGAATTATAGTCTAGAAAGTGCGCAATAGGCGCTCCCGTTACAATCACTGGAAAGCTATCACTCTTCCTAGAGTAGTTCATCGCAATCTCATAAAGTTATTAAAAAGTAATAAAATAACCTTTACACTGCACAATTAATCTCTTATTTATATAATGCCAACACTTTCTTTGTTTTAATAAGAGAGTTCGCGAAAGTGTAGAAATCAGCAAAACTGAAACCGGCACTTTGGTTGGTGAGTGGATTGTAACATAGCCTCCTCTGATTGGCCACAGTGATAATCAAATCAACATACATGTCTGTGATTGGCTATTGCTGAACGCTGTAAAACACGCGCTTCTCCACACCTATGCTCCACACGCATATGACAGTGGATGGAAGTCCCGAACCGCAAATTGAAAGGGTTTTTGTGATGGTGTTTTTTTCGCGGATCTAAGAGTTAACAGACAGCGGTCCTGCCTATCCGTACAGCATGTGGACATGTTAAAAACTAGGCACACTGAGGTATTGGCTGGCCTGCTATATATTTTTATGTCCGACGAGAAGAATAAGACCGGTACAGTTCTTCAAAGCGCGTAAAAGGATTCAGTGTGTTTTAGTTTTGTCATCTTAATTAGGTAGTTATTTAATTTATACATATTTAGTGTAGGCCTATTTATATTATTCTTTTTCTTTCATTCAGATTTTCTCTGTTCTCAGAACCGCTGCTGATGCGTGATAATTTAAGTATGTCAATACAGTTTTTGTTGTTGCTCTGTTTGCTGCTGTTTGCATGTTAAAATAAAACATTTGCTTGTATTTTTAATGTATCATCACAGATACTCGTGCATTCTATTTTTATTTTAAACTAATTTATAATTCTAATTTTATCAGTTAACGGTTAATGTTCGGATAACGAGCAGCGGTTGTCGGTCAGGAAAATTAACCGATATGAGCATCCCTAGCACAGTCTGAAGATGATCTGACTTGATTTTGGTGAAAATCGGACTAACGGTCTAGGACTAGTTCGAAAAAGTAGGTTTTCAACATAAATCAAAATGGCGGACAGGAAGTTTGACCAACTGTGGCATATTTGGTATCTATGTTAGCCTATTGTATTTCATTACAATAGGCTAATGCTATCTACAGTTATTAGCATTTTACAATTACAATTTATAATTGATAGTTAATGGATGGTTTATTACTCTTGACCAATAGGTGGCGCTGTTACCAAATTGATGTGGTGTAATCACTGTGAGGTGATACTGCCACATACAAAATTTGGTGCAAATATCTCAAAGCTTTGCAGAGATACAGCTTCAGATGTGCTTTGGCATCTTTTTAGCAAATTCGTTGATGCGTTAAATGAAAACGGTTTCGAATATTGACACAAAATCCATAACTTTTTGTCAGCACGGTCTGAAGATGATCTGAGTCAAATTTGGTGAAAATCAGACTAACGGTCTAGGAAGAGTTCGAAAAAGTAGGTTTTGCACAATAATCAAAATGGCGGACAGGAAGTTATGCCAATTTTGGCATAATTGATATCGGTGTTCTCAGCATGACCGAAGGAATCTATCAAAATCAGTTTTATTTCAATAGGCTAATTTATGCAAAAGTTATTAGCATTTTTCTAAATTTCGTTATAACTTTTGACCACAAGGTGGCACTGGCCCCAAAATTTGTATGTACATTCAGGGCATGGTGCCAAACATTTTTGTAATTAATGTCGAAACGATACGCTAATCCGTTGTCAAGATACAGCATTTTAAAGCTAAATTCAAAATGGCCAACACCCAAAATGGCTGACATGGGAAAATTGGATATGGTTCGACTCGGCATGTTTTGAGATTTTTGGCCAAACCATTGAGAAGTTATAAGCTAAAATAGCCATTTTTCATATCTCCTGACCACTAGGTGGCAGTGTGACGAAACACTGCAGGTAGCCTCAGGTCATGCTTGTTATCATACACACCAAGTTTGGTCTCGTTACGACGAACCGTTTGCGGAGATATGGCCTCACATCCATTTTTGCGCGCTTTTCGTAGAATTCGTTTGTGTGTTATTCGAGAACGGTTTGACTAATCAACTTGAATTCCATAACTTTTTGCCAGCATGGTCTGAAGATGATCTGGATCAATTTTTGTGACAATCGGTGCAACGGCCTAGGACGATTTCGAAAAAGTAGGTTTTACGAACAATTGAGAATAGCGAAAAAACTAAACCTTACGATTTTTGAATTTTGCTGTCCATTCGACTCGGCATAAGCCAAGGAATCAGAGGAAAAAAGATTTTTAAGATTTTTGTTGTGTGGCTTATGGTTCAAACGTTATTAGCATAAATCTTTTGAAAGTTTGGACAAGTGGTGGCGCTAGAGAGTTTGAGTTAGAGACTCCAAACTTGCTATGGTTAATGTTGGGACTGTCCTCTATCCGTGCGCAAAATTATACAACTTTCCCGCAAGCGGTTCTATGGGCTGCCATAGACTTGCGGCGGAAGAGGAAGACGAATAATAACGCCAACGGATACAATAGGTGCCACCGCACCTTCGGTGCTTGGCCCCTAATTAATACTTATTTAGCAAGGATGCTTTAAATTGATCAAAAGTGATGATAAAGACATTTATACAAAATATTTCTATTTCAGATTAATGCTGTTCTTCTGAACTTTCTATTCATCAAAGAAAAAAAAAATACTCTGCTGTTTTCAACTTAATAATAATAATAATAAATGTTTTTTTTTTAAACAGGAAATCATAATTTTAGAATTATTTCTGAAGGAGTTGTGTGACTGGAATAATGATGCTAAAAATCCAGCTTTGAAATCACAGGAATAAATTACAGAAGAATTTTTTAAAAATATTATTATTATTATTATTATTATTATTATTATTATTATTATTATTATTATGTAAAACGTGTTTTAAAGTGTAGTTTATACCTGTGATGGCGAAGCTGATTTTTTAACCATTATTGCTCCAGTCTTTAATGTCATACGATCCTTCAGAAATCATTCTAATATTCTGATTTAGTGCTCAAGATTTTTTTTTTGTTAGAACAGCATTTATTTAGATTTTTTTTGTAATGTAAAAGTCATTACTGTAACTTTTGATCCGTTGAATGCATCAAATAATGCAACGATATCTTTCAAAGGTAAAAAAAAAAAGAGAAAAATCATGCAAATAGTTTTTTAGGGCATTTTGCTCAGATTATTTGGTCACATAATGTGTATAAATCACTCACAAAGCAAGGGATTAAGAGATTTAGGCACCAGAGTGTGTCCATCAGTGCTTTGCAGTATTAGGTGACATGGACTGCATGTTGTACTGTCATAAATCATGGCTGTTATCCGTAACGCTGCGCTTGTATTGTATGATTCAGCTGAGCTGGGTGATTACAACGAAGCTGAGAATTTGCCAGGATACCTGTCTGAGTTCCGCTTCATCCTCAACCAGCCTCAGGGCTTTGAAAAAGAGGTCACCAAACATCACCAGCAACACAGGTAAAAGTCACCTCTCTAAACTCACACTGGCAGAACTCTGGCCATTGTCGCTTCACTATTCTAATCAAAAATTCCTAATACAGTCAAACATTTAGCCACATTGAAGGAGTCTTGCTGATTTCACATATGGCTTTATGAATATTCATGGACTCGCATGTGTTAGTTAACATACTCACGTGTGCATTCCCAGCACTCACGGATCAGTACGCCCACTCTCGAGCTGTGCTGAGGACAGGAAGCTCATTGTCCTACACATCTTAGCCATACTGACAAATCATTTGGTGGATTCTGAAAGACACCAATTTATGCAATAGTTGTGTACACATGCTCACCTCTTCTTCCCTGTATTGTGATGTGAATCTAAAGCACATGTCTTCATTTTGACTCCTTCTTCTTCTTTTTTGTCCTGGGCACAGTGGACTTACTCCAGCACAGTCTGAATTCAATTACCTAAACACGGCACGAACGCTGGACCTTTATGGAGTGGAACTGCACTATGCAAGGGTAAGTGAGTCAGAGCTGTTTCATTGTGTATCTACACACAAGCAACTGAGTTACATATAAAGATAATCAATGAAACAGCAAAGCCCATTTCATGTCTGTTCCTCACACAAAGCTTCTGTATAGCTTTAGAAGACTTTGGTCACTGTTAGTGCTTTAATTGTGGGAAAGAGCAGCATTAACATTTTGCAGAGCTTTTAAGTTCCACAGGCTTGAAACAAAATGATTTTCATTTTGAGGTAGACTGACTTTTAAAACAACATTGCACAAAACTGTTTTGAAAACGCTAAATGATCCTCATTAATAATTTCTCTTTTTTCTTGCTTTTAGGATCAAAGCAACACAGAGATTTTCATAGGCGTGATATCAGCTGGCATTGCCATCTACAAGAACAGGGTACGAATCAACTACTTTCCATGGTAAGTGAACTTGCCTTATTGGCATCATTTGTGTTCAATTCAAGGAATTCAATGAAGTGAAATGAAGCCAAGGTTGCAAACTTTTTAGCCAGTTAATGTAATGTATAGCTGTCGGCTTCAATGCACATTAAATGAAGATATCTGGTTTAAAATACAGATTCTGTTGCTTTGATGTGCTTTTTGAGTGTGTAAATGTCCAATGCACTTTTTAAACAGGTGTTCCAACAAGATTCCTGTGAAAAATAGTTTGTCTGTGAACACTAAACTTTTAAATGCTGCACAACCCTGCATAATATGACCCAATTAGAACCTACACAGTGTTTTTTAACTAATAAGATTTTGTAGTTGGCTTCCGAGGATGAGCGGCAGAAATAAAAGCCAGACAACCAACAAACTGTCCTATCGGTTGTTGTGGCAGCAGAGGTTTATATGGAAATGAGAGCTTCCATTACTTTGTGGAAGAATTTTATTATTATTAGTATCATTTTTAGTTATTAGTGATGTTTAATTATTTGTTGAACATTGGTTTCAATATTGCTGCTAATTATTAACTGATATTATATGTCAGTTAATATAATTTAGTTAATATATGTTTTATAAAAATGTTATACTTTATTTACATTTGCTTATTTACTTACATTAGTATTTTGCCCTGTTATTAAAATTTTAATTGTGTGTGCGTGTGTATATTTATGTTTTTATATGAATAATTTTTACTGACTACTCTAAATTGTTCCCATACTAACTAACATCTTTGCATTTAAACAGATACATTGGTTTTGGTTGAAAATGTTGTAATTTAAATGATCATATTTTATACACTGCTGTTGAAAGGTTTGGGATTAGTAAGATTTCTTTTGTTTGTTTTTTTCGGAGTGCCTTGGAGTGCCTTGCGGTCATCAAGGTATTTATTTGGTCAAAAATACAGAGAAAAACAGTAATATTGTGAAATAGTATTGCAATTTCTAAAATTAGTTTTCTATTTTAATATACTTCAAAATATGATATATTTATCTGACACAGTGCTGAATTTTCATAATTGTACTCTAGTCGTGATTTTTCAGAAATAATTCTGATTTATTTTCTGTTCTCAAACTGTTTTGCTGATTAATATCTTTTGGAAACTGTGATACTTTTTTTCTTTGATTATTTAATGTAGAAAGAAAAAAACAGAACAGTATTTATTCAGAATAGATTTTTTTTTTACTAAAAAGTCTTTATCACTTTTTTATACATTTAACACATCCTTGCTGAATAAAAGTATTAATTTCTTAAAAAAAATAGAGAAATTATTTACTGACCCCAAGCTTTGTATAGTAATCAAAATTTCTATTTTGAATAAACACTGTTCTTTTTAACTTTTTATTTATCAAAGAATCCTAAAAAAAATATCACAGGTCCCAAAAAATATTAAGCAGCACTGTTTTCAGTATTGACTCTAAATTAGCATATTAGAATGATTTCTGAAGGATCATGTGACATTGAAGACTGGAGTAATGAGGCTGAAAATTCAGCTTTGCATCACAGAAATAAATTGTGTAAATAAATGTATATGTATATGTATGTGTATATATATATAATAATTGCACTAATATTGCACTAATTTCAAATTGTCAGGAATACTACATGATCAAATATAAATGTAAAGAGCGTTACCCAAATCCTCATTAGGCAAAGCTTTATTTCCCCTTCGCCACCAGGCTGTTTTTCTGGCACTCAAGCCCAGCTGCTTCTGTAGCTGTAGTCCAAGCATCTCCTATTTGAAATACACGCACAGATGCTTTCCAGGCAAACTATGTTTAGCTCAGAAGAGAACAAGGTTTGTTTGCCATAGATGTCAACCAGCCTCTCAGGGCAAACGGTTGCACTTATTGATTATTTTATTGTTCACCCCTGCAGTTCATAAACACAGTGATAAAAAGATGTGTATTAATATCATACTGTGCTGACCAAAATAGAAAAATAGGTGGATGGAAACGAAGGATGTTCTTTAAAGTCAATTGAAGTTCAGTTTGACCTGCCTGAGTCATTGACTCTTTGTGAGTTGTACTGTGTTGTGCTGGTAGTGTATGACAGAATGTATCATAAGTGGTTGAGGCTGCTTCAGGATGTGTTTATTCAGACACTTGAGTGTGTGTGTGTGTGTGTGTGTGTGTGTGTGTGTGTGTGTTGTGTGGAATATATTTAGCTTCACTATGAGTCATATTTTAATAGGAGTGAAGCTTAGAGTCACACAAAGGGCCGTGAAATGGGTCAGGGAATTTTAACAGCTTAGAATATGCGGTTGCTGCCCTTGAAAATGTGTTTTTGTTTTACCAACCATTTTTTCCCTTCTATTTTAGGTTGAAGATTGTAAAAATATCTTTTAAATGCAAACAGTTTTTCATCCAGCTGAGAAAAGAGGCGGTAAGTGGTAAACCTTTTTTTTTTTTTTTTAAATACTGTCACTGTAAATAAGTAAAGCAAGGCAACATAAAACCTCATCCGTAACACATTGAACTTTGACAGTGTAGTTCAATGTATTTCTGAGTAAAACACCAAACATTATCGTTTGCCAAGGCATTGCCTGCTACCTCACAATATGATAAACGTTACAAAACAAAATGTCATGATTCAAAGTGTCACAATATAGTTTGTGATTGAAAATGTAGGGCATGATATAAGTGCACCAATGTGAACCTGGACCACAAAACCAGTCCACAGTAGCATTTGAACAACTTTAAAAGTGATTTGTTTTGCATCCTCAAATAGTTTTCTCAGCCAAATATTGTTATATTCTAACAAACCATACATCAATGGCGAGCTTATTTATATCAGCTTTCAGATGATGTATAAATCTCTGTTTCAAAAAATGGACCCTCATGACTGGTTTTGTGGTCCAGGGTCACAAATAATGAATTATTAAATTAATATTAATGTATTAAAATTATAATTTTAAAACTATAAATTATAATAATTTGTTGTTGTTGTTACTTTTGGCCGTGTTTAATTTTTTGTGATGTGTTGCAGCACATTTGTTAGGGCTGGGTAAAAAATATTGATTTCTCAATTTTAATTGATTCGTATTACTGCAAACTGTTATAGATTCTTAAATCCCAAGAAACGATTGGTTTAGCTTGTTTTCAGTAAATGAACGGAACATTGTACCTCGCCTCCCATCCAATAAATTGCAATAAGCTTTGCTTTGTTACTTTTGATGTGCAACAAAGTCTCAGACTTTAAATTTTGTCCATTTTATTGCAATTTTCAAACAATAAATGCCATTTTGGCACTAGTTAATGTGAAGTGACAGATCACTGCAACGCTTCAATTCACAAGAAGCGACGCATGAACTGATCATCCCCTCCGCTTAAATAGCAGTTTCAGCATGAAATAAACAAGAATAAACATCCAAAGGTCTGTTAAAACTTACAGAAATCCATATCCTGTCTCATGTAATCACTCAATCAGTGTTTCAACAGCTTGTAAATGTCACATTTACCTCAGAAAAAAATCTGGTGAAACTGACTCTCATTATACAGCATTTAAAGGAGAAGTCCGGTGTGATATTGGCCTAAAGTCTGTTGAATCATGATCCCGAGTGTGAACGCACCTTGCATATCTCATCTCGGTTTGTGTCCTGCAGTCCGAAATCTGGGGTCAGTTAGCCGATGCTAACAACAGGTTGTCAATGAGAGTGAACAGGGCATCGGAGTAGCCATGTAAATAAATCACTGTTTTATGCCATTTACGAGGCACAAAGTAGCTTTTGTCATTTTTTTTGTCTTGAGAAAATTTGGCATGTATTGTACCTGATATATGTCCAAAATAATCAATATTGAATCAGATTGGAAGTCACACCGAATGCTTGTAAATCAGTATTGAATCAAATCATGAAATTTGCATCAAAGCCCAGCCCTAACATTTGTATATGTTTGCATCCGTACTGTTTTCCTCTTACTGTTAGCTGATTACAATTTGTAAAACCATAATATGACCCCAACACACATCATCTCTCCCATTTACAAACTGCAGGGAGCAGTAATTCCTATTAATAAACCGTCTTGCTAGAGCAATATCAAATTAAAAAGCATATTGGCTCCCATTGCACCACTGATCTTTGTTTATTTGAAACCCCTCTATAATTACCGCCCTGCTGTCAGTGACGACGTGGAGAGAGATAGAGACTCTTTACAGCTTATTAATTATAGAGAGTAGATGATGCATTTTGCATGTGGGGGAGCGGGATGAGACCTGACATTAGAGTCGCGCCGATTGCTGAGACACGACGAGAACCCGTGTGCCTGAACCGGGTCTCCACAGCATCACAGACCCTCTGCTGGAGACCTCAAAACACCCCGGCAGTGTGAATAATGCACAGGGGCCTTTCAGAAGCAGTTGTACTAAAAGCAGAACTCAATGATGTCATGATCCATAATTGATGCCCAGATGGCACGACTTGCCTGAGTGGGTACGATTTCCTTGAATCCCGGTTGTAGCCCCTGCGATTTGCAGAACCAAAAACAGTCTGGGAAGTGCATTTACTCCCCTCTGGAGTCCCCAGTGACCAATGGAGTCTTGCAGATTGGAGTGTCAGTCCTAATAGGTCTCTCCAGAGCAGAGCTTTCTGGGTACTTTGGCCAGGTTTCAAACAGAGGCCCGTGTTCACGACAACATAACATTCAGAGCGGGGAATGTAAATGTCACTGACATCTCCTGTGTTTTGGGTTAAGCATGCAGTGTGCTTGATTTAATAGCCTTAAGATTTTTTTCTTTCTTTTTGTCTACAGCATGAGACAAGAGATACATTGCTCGGTTTCAACATGGTGAACTACAGGGCCTGTAAGAACCTCTGGAAGGCCTGTGTTGAACACCACACCTTCTTTCGGCTAGATCGGCCCGTTCCTCCGCAGAAGAACTTCTTTGCGCACTACTTCAGTTTGGGCTCCAAGTTCCGATACTGGTAAGACATTCCTAAATCCACTTACTTTTTTAAGTTTTCATTATAATTTCCTCATCCCCATGTCATCCAAGATGTTTATGTCTTTATTTCTTCAGTCAAAAGAAATTAAGGGTTTTCAGTGGTGGACAACGGGTTAAAGGTCCAAATTGCAGTTTCAGTGCAGCTTCAAAGGGCTCTACACGATCCCAGCCAAGGAATAAGGGTCTTATCTAGCGAAATGATTGGTCATTTTCTTAAAACAAAAATTATATACTTTTTAACCACAAATATTCGTCTTGCACCAGTCTGACCTCATGCATTATGTAGTCACGTTGGAAAGGTCACGTGTGACATGGGGGAAGTACCGACCCAGTGTTTACAAAGCGAATGTGCAAAAAAAAAAATTCAAATGCCCTTTACAAAAAAAGGTAAAACAACAATGTTGGTTGATTTTGAATTTGGAGGTTAACATGAACATGTAACCAGACAAAGAACTAACCACGTGTGACCTTTCCAATATTATTACGTAATACGTGAAGTTGTAGACCTGCATTGCAGAGCTAGTGCTAGATGAGCATTTGTGGTTAAAAAGTATATAATTATTATTTTTTTTTTAGAAAATGACCAATCGTTTTGCTTGATAGGACCCTTATTCCTTGTCTGGGATTGTGTAGAGACTTTCAAAGTTGCACTGAAACTGCAGTTTGTACCTTCAACCCATTGATCCCCATTGAAGTCCACTACATGGAGAAAAATCCTGAATGTTTTCCTTAAAAACCTTAATTTCTGTTTGACTGAAGAAAGACAGACATCAAAAGCTTGACCTTGGCCGACACTTACAAATACTCTAGTAAACCCTAGGTATAAACTTTTGAAAAATTGATGATGCTCTTTTAGCCAATTTTAGATATAGGTGAACTAGGAAGAGGAGGTGATCAATAATTCATCTTGCGATGCTTTCTAGATTTATAAGTGTTTATTGATGGTCACTACAGTATAATAAAACATACTTGAACTCTGTAGCTCTGAGTACTAAGAGCCTCATAAAAGCTCTGAATGTCATTCGTAGACTGATGAAAGCTGTCTATCTCTGGCAGGAATGTCACACTTTATGTTGTGAAATTGAGAAATACGGTTTGAATCCTGACAAACATTATACATCTCTTCACAGTGGGAGGACGGAAGCACAATCTGTTCAGTATGGCAAGGAGAAGGGAATCAAGGACAGAGTGTTTGCAAGGTAATGTGTGCTTGTACCTCTGGGATTTTGTGTTGGTGAATGGTCATGATATGTTCCTTCAGTTAGTGATCATTAGCATACTAATGTGTGAACTTTCTTAAAAAATAAACTACCAGCTGGTGAGGAGGAGTAACTTGGATCAGAAGGTGAACTTTAGAGGGATCTTCACATGAAGCATTAAAAGTCATGTTGAGATCAAACTCCTTTTTAAGCAAGTCAGATGACTCGGTGGTCACCCTCTTAGTAACACTCACAGGGAGATATTTCATGAAAGTACAGCTCTGGTCTACTAGAAATATCCTTATGCTTTAGTAATGTACACTACCAGTCAAAAGTTTTTGAATAGGAAGAATAAGTAAGTAAGATAAGTCTCTTATGCTCGCTAAAGCCTGCATTTATTTGCTTTGAAATTTAGCTTTGATCACAGGAATAAATTACACTTTAAAATATATTTGAAAAGAAAGCAGTTATTTTAAATAGTAAAAATAAATCACAAAATTGCTGCTTTTGCTGTACTTTAGATCAAATAGATGCAGGCTTGGTGATTTAAAAATCTTACTATTCAAAAACTTTTAAATGCTAGTGTTTCTTTTATTTTTTATTAAAGAAATCTCTCATGCTTACCAAGGCTGAATTTGCAAAATTATAAAAAAATAAAAAAATAAAAGCAGTAATGCTGTGAAATATTATCATATATGAAAACTGTTTTCTATGTTAATATATTTAATTATTTATTATATTTAAAACATTTTTTTTTTTGTGATTACATACCTGAAGACTGAAGTAATTACTGAAAATTCAGTGTCACATGATTCAAGAGAAATCATTCTAGTATGCTGATTTGGTCCTCAAGAATCTGAAAATGGTTGTACTGCTTAGTATTTTCATGAAAACATTGATGATAAATTGTCTACAGGATTCTTTGATGTATAGGAAGTTCAAAAGAACTGCATTTATTTGAAATAGAAATTGTTTCATGAATCTGCCTAAACAATTGTTACATGAATATATACACAGTAGTTACATAACAATATAAGTAAATGTCTTAATTGTCACTTTTTTACAATTCAGAGAATCCTTGCTGAATAAAAGTATTGATTTCTTAAAAAAAAAAAAAAACTAGACGATTAAGTCATATTAGAAATTTTCCAGTGAAATTCAGTACAAAATCCAGTACTTTTATTGTGCAGCTTTTTAGAGTTTAATATCCTTCTCTATCCATCTTTTATAAGATTGCTGACCAATACTAAGAATGGTGCATTCCAGAGATCTTGAACTGGAGCTGTACTGCTCAAGAAAACAAAAAAAAACAACTTTTCAAAAACCTGCAGCAATTTTTAACTTTGTACACTTAAATTGTTTAAAATGTGAACAGATGTTTTGTTCCCAAAATAATAACTGACAGTGCACTCTGTTCTGTCTGACTTTCAAAGTGGATATTATGAAAAAAAAATATGACGGGACTCTTGAATGTCAATATTTGGTAAAATTGCAATACAGTGGAAAGAGATATCTCACTAGAGGTTACTGTGTTAAAATGTACTGAACGTCTGGAGTTAAACATTCAAAATATAAATAAACCATTGTTAAACAATGTCTAGAGAACATGATAAACTTAGCTTTCTGTTTAAAAAAAACCTATATCAAAACAAAACAAATCTGTAATCGGTATTAAAACTTTATTTGGTGAAATATTATCTGACTTAATTAAGTTTCCATCAAAACAAAAGAGGTTTGTTTTAACACTCTTATGGTGTCCACTGGGTATGAACATACAGCTGCTCAGTGGAATAATATCTTGCTGTTAGCCAGGTAACGCCTTTGGCTCTACTGGGGTATTGTGGAGATTAAACAAATGTGTTTCATCTCTTAGATCTCCCAGCAAACCCCTGGGCAGAAAGTTGATGGGTGTGACAGATTGGGAATCAGTGAGCAGGAACTCACTGTCTGAAGAAAGGCTGGAGACCCGTAGCCTACCCACCCGCTCGCCCCCTGGGACGCCCAACCAGTGAGTGCATCTCTGTTTTAGTGAAACACCCAACCTAATAAGCAAATAAACCGAACTTTTGATTAATAATATGCATTGGTAAGAACTTCATTTAGACAGCTTTAAAAGCGATTTTCAATATTTCGATTTTTTTTTTTTAACCTCCAATTCCAGGTTTTCAAATAGTTGTATCTCTGCCAATTATTGTCCTATCCTAACAAACCATACATCAGTAGAAAGCTTATTTATCTCAATCTATAAATTGACCCTTATGACTAGTTTTGTGGTCCAAGGTTTTTTTTTGCCTTTTTCATACTATTTTCATGACAATTAAACACATTTTTTGCCCAAATTTTAGTGGAATTTGTTTCTTTCTTTCTTTTTTGTCCCCCGTTATTACTAGTAATGATTGTCACTAAAAACATTACTGTAATACAGTATTGTTTATACCATAATACTTTTTTTTTCAGTCAAATGACATGACAATGTCACTTGCTATTATTTTTAATGGTCCTAAGGCTCACTTTCCTAAAGCAAAATATGCTTTAATTTCCCCCACCTTTGATTTAGAGGAAAAGTATGACCTAGACATCTTCTTGACAGGTTTTGTGAGTTTTACCCATCAAGGAAGTCAGGGAGTCACTCTCTGTCAAAGATACAAAGATAGACTTCCGCATTATTACTAAACCTATAGAGGGAGTTTTCAGGAAGAGAGTCCAGATTGTAAAATTAATAAGTAGGGTAAGTGTTAGTATTAACACCTAGTATGTGTTACATCATACTATAATGTACTATAATGCATTGTAGGTCTGTCACAATCGTCAATTTTGTACTGACAAGATTACTACGATTATTAAATGATTAAACTGACAAGCCTTCATTTCATATAAAGGATGATTTTCTATCTACAATTGAGGTCAAAAGTTTACATAAGTTTACAGTTTGCGGAATCTGCAAAATGTTAATAATTTTACCAAAATAAGAGGAATCCTACAAAATGCATATACTTTTTTTTTGGTACTGACCTGAATAAGATATTTCACATAAATAATCTTTACATGTAGTCCATAACAGAAAAATTTATAAAAAATTGCCCTGTTCCAAAGTTTACATACACTTGATACTTTAATACTTGTTTTTACCTGAATGATCCACTTGAAAAGTTTTTGAATTTGAAGATCAGGGTAAATTTAACTTATTTTGTCTTCTGGGAAACATGTAAGTAGCTTCTGAAAGGGCAGTACTAAATGAAAAAATATAGAATATTTAGGCAAGATAAGAACAATTTACGCACCTTCATTCTGTTCAAAAGTTTACACTCCAGGAACTTAATGAATCAAATTTTTGTTTTTTTAATCCTTATTTGAATGGGAAAATGTGATTGATATTTCACTGCACAGTTACCACGGCTATCAGCAACTGTAAATGTTCTGTCAACAGTAGGAACTCCTTATTTGTGCAAGAGGGTCCTCGGCTACGGCCCTCTTCCATGGGTCACCTGGTGGACCATGTCATCCATGCCTCTCCCAGCCTTCCTGTTTTCTCCAATCACAAATCAGCTTCCTCTACACAAGCTAACAGCATCAGCCTGGAGTCTACGCCGTAAGTACATCCTCTTCTTCAATAACAAAACAATTCATCCTCAAGAACTGCTTTATTATCATTAATGGTGCTTCCTAAGGTTCCTCCTGTGTTCAAACTCGCTTAAACAACCACATAGCAGTGGATTATGCCGTTTAAGGAAAAGACTGTTTAGATGTCCTAGTCAGATGTATGAAATGCTGCTATTTTATTCCAAGTAATTTCAGTGACATTTTATTTGAAACTTTGGAGTTTCTTAAATCCCCAAAAGATTACCCTAGAAAACAAACTCTTTTAGCAGACGTTTGGTATACTCACTTTTAAAAAAAAATAATACTCTGGACTAGGCCTATTTGCTTATTCATACTGCAGTGCCACTCTAACTTTTTGAAACATTAAATCATTTTGGTTATTATAAAACACTATTTGCAGAAGCCACATAATTTAGTGCAAAAAAACAGAAGCTGAAGTCTGTTCCTCAAATGGGAAAAGTGGTTTTACTGCACTAAAACCATCTTTTATTGGCTGTTTGTTTTTTCTCTGCCTTCCAATCACAGCTACCACCCTCTGTCTGCGCCCTTAAATGGCCCCGAATGGAAACTAAACGCACGCTGCTCAGCTGTAAAATGTGTTTACCGCTCTCATAGCATTGGGCACAGACCTTTGGATTTTAACGGTGCATGGTAAACATGTCAAGCTCTTTGTGATCCTCTTGAATAGGTCTGCAGTATACTTAAGCCTAATGACATTGCCAGTGGCAGATAGGCTATTTGCATGGCATGTGGTTGTTTTGACTTGGTTTCCCGAGCTAGTTTAATAGATAAATAACAGCTCATCCCCCTTTCCTTTGTTTTAGTCTTTAAGCTGTTGTAGAAATGACCTGTTTACAGTTGGGTGTCACCACATAACCTGTGTGATAATGGGTTGTCGCAAAAAAAAAAAAAAAAACAGCAACCCAAAAACGTTATTCTTAATCGATTGCTTTTAAAGATATAGTTTACCCAAAAATAAATGAAAATTCTATCATTAGTTACTCCCCCTCATGTCGTTCCAAACCCGTAAGACCTTCGCTCATCTTTGGAACACAAGTTACAATATTTTTGATGAAAGCTGAGACCCTGACCCTGCATAGACAGCAACACAACTGACACATTCAAAGCCCAGAAAGGTAGTAAGGCCGTTATTATAATCGTCCATGTTACATCAGTAGTCAGAGACTGACACGGAAGAGAAGAAATTGTTAAATAAAGTTATTATTTTTGGATACTTTGTGCACAAAAAGTATTCTTGTAGTTTCATAAAATTAGGGTTGAACCATTTATGTCACATGGACTATTTTAATAATGTCCTTACAACATTTTTGGGCCTTGAATGTGTAAGTTGCATTGCTGTCTATGCAGGGTCAGAAATCTCTCAGAATTCATCAAAATATATTAATTTGTATTCCAAAGATGAATGAAGGTCTTACAGGTTTGGAACTACATGGGTGAGTAATTAATGACAGAATTTTTATTTTTGACTAAACTAATCCTATGAGACGAGTCAGTTGTGACCATTTAAGGTAATATGACGGCACCTGCTGTGTCAGAAAATTACTTACATTAATAGTTCACTTATAAAAAAGGGCATTCTGTCATTATTTAGTCACCCTCATGTCATTCCAAACCCCTATGCATTTCTTTTTTTCTTCTGGAGAACACAAAAAATAAGAATGTTAATAACCAAAGAGTTTCAGTTCCCATTGACTTCTATTGTATTTTATTTTCCATGTAATGTAAGTCATTAGGAACCGAAACTGTTTGGTTGTCAGCATTCTTTAAACTGTCTCATATGTTACACAGAACAAAAAGTCATACAAGTTCGGAACGGCATGAGGGTGAGTAAATGATGACTGAGTTTTCATTTTTGGGTCAAGTATCACTTGATAAAGGATATTTTCTGGTGCCAATTATATTTTTACATCTGACAGATTCTACAATGCTTACAATTTACTCATTTCAACAGAAGTTTCTATGAGTTTACAATACAAAATTCTATGTTTCTATGTGTAAAAAATGCAAAATATCACCTATAACACCTACATGTCCTAACCAGCCACAGCTTAAAATGTGTGATTGTATATTTTGTCAAATGCTTGGTTTCTAATTATGTGGCATTGCTGAGCTACCATATTCACAAACTATGAATATTGTTGGCTGTGCAATGAATTCCTTATGTTTTCTATTGTGAGTGGATTTGGATAAAAGTATCTATTAAATGCATGAATGTAAATTGCTCTGGGTAACCCTGCCAACAGTGAAATTTCATTAGTCCAACATCTGGTTTGAAATCTGTAATACACATCAGATATTTTTCAGGACAATGTGTGAATTAAATTTTCTTCACAACGGAGTTTGAATGTGATTAATCACAGAAAATTTAAATGTAAAACAGGTGAGAGAGAAACAGTAGTAGACATTTGGCATATCTTAGAGTCTGTCAGAGATGTTTATTGGAACAGTATACTATGGGCCAGATTTACTGAACAGGCCAAATTTAGTAAATCCTGACAGTACTATTTTACCGCCAAAAGGCGGTTTGCTTTGGCGCAATCTGTTAGTAAATTTGGTCAATGTGTGTCATCATTGTCATTATTATTGTCATTTCTTAATGTATCATTTAGAGGAACTGAATATGAATACGTATTTCTTGACACACAGATGCATACTTAATATATGTTCCATAATGCTTTCTCTTCTGCTTTGTCTTCATGTACACCTAAAGAATAGACCAAAATGGGCACACAGTCGGCATATACCCAAACCCGACAGGACTCCAGAGATATCTAGTTTTGCAGATTATTTTTGACTGATTCATTAAAAAAATCAGGTCATAAGAATCATTTGTTTGATTACAACTACTTATTTTAATATCAGCTTTATATTACCTATTGATCACCCTGTTCTCCAAGATAACAGTATCGGCCATAAAGAAAATCTAATCAATATTGGTTGACAATTATATTTTAATATCAGCTTTATATCGGCTGTTAGTCACCCTGCCCTCTGACATCGTATTCACCAAAAAAATCTATATCGGTTGACAACTACTTATTTTAATATCAGCTTAATATTGCCCATTGGTCACCCTGCTCTTCTTGATATCGGTATCGGCCATACAAAAAAATCTAATTAATATCGGTTGACAGCTACTTATTTTAATATTGACTTTCTATTGGCCATTGGTCAACCTGCTCTCTAAGATATCGGTATCGGCCTAAGGAAAATTCTAATTATTATCGATTTACCACTACTTATTTTAATATTGGATTTATATTTGGCAGTGGTCACCCTGCTCTCTAAGACATTGGTATCGGCCAAAAATAACAAAAACAAATTAATATCGGTTGACAACTACTTACTTTAATATTGGATTTACATTGGACATTAGTCACCGTTCTCTCTAAGATATCGGTATCGACCAAAAATAACAAAAACAAATTAATATTGGTTGGCAACTACGTATTTTAATATTGAGTTTATGTTGGCCATTAGTCACCGTTCTCTCTAAGACAGTGGTTCTCAATCCTGGTCCTGGGGGACCCCTGCTCTGCACATTTTGCATGTCTCCCTTATTTAACCCACCTGATTGAGATCATCAGCTCATTAGTAGAGATCCATGAACTGAACTAACAAGCTGAAGATCTCAATCAGGTGTGTTAAATAAGAGAGACATGCAAAATGTGCAGAGCAGGGGTCCTCCAGGACCAGGATTGAGAACCACTGCTCTAAGATATCGGCATCGGCCAATAAAAACAAAAAAAAAAACAAATTAATATCTGTTGACGACAACTTATTTTAATATTGGATTTATATTTGCCAGTGGTCACCCTGCTCTCTACGATATCGGTATTGACCAAAAATAACAAAAACAAATTAATATTGGTTGACAACTAGGTATTTTAATATTGGGTTTATATTGGCCATTGGTCACCCTTCTCTATAAGATATCGGTATCGGCCAGAAAAAAACCCCAAAACAAAACAAAACAAAAAAAATTTAATATCGGTTGACAACTACTTATTTTAATATTGGATTTATATTTGCCAATGGTCACCCTGCTCTCTAAGATATCGGTATCGGCCAAAAATAACAAAAACAAATTAATATCGGTTGAGAACTACTTATTTTAATATTGGATTTATATTGGCCATTGGTCACCCTGCTCTCTAAAATTAAATTAATATGTTTTGTTTCTCTGCTATCTGTAGATAAACACACACTTGCTCTACATGACCTTTGGCCTGCTCAGCTGCTTTGTATGTGTGTGATGTGTTCAGTTTGGGTCAGAGTGGTCACTTTCTGACACAATGCAGGGGTGAGAACAAGACTAGAAATGAACACAAAAGCCAAATGGGGTCAGTGGGAGCCAACGTACACACCCTTACACCCTATATACAAACACAGATATTTGTGACCCTACGTGGTGTGCTGTTCATTGGAAGAATGCGCCCAAGTGTGAAACCTAAAACACAAGTGTGTTGCATAATTCAGTGGTTCACTGGATTGTCACAGTATAATGTGGTCAGTTCATCTGAATGAAAGGTACTGAGCTGAATTGTGCTGAACCTGTTTGACATCTCTGATAGCTGGTTGATGCATCTAAAATCATTCATGTGTTAGAGAAAATTATGGTTTTGAAGCTCTTTTATAAAAGAGATATTTCACCCTGAAATGAATGGTGTCGATCCAAACTTGTTTGAGACTCGTTTTATCTGTGAAACACAAAAGGTAATGGTTTGTTGCTCTTTCATTTATGTATTTATTTACATTTCTTCCTCAATTTAAAAGGTCTCCGGAAGGAGTTGAAGGCCCGCCCCCTGCCCTCCCACCCAAACAGTCCCGGAAGAATCTGAGCCAGCTTATACTGTCCCACTCCCAACAGGACTTGGACAACCACATCAATGAAATGTACGATGTCCCCATAGCAACAGACAAGGCTACGGTAAGAATACATCTACTGACTCACTCGACCCAGACTGTCTGTGTGCTACTTTGTTGTTCCTCTTTCCAAAGTTGGCATTAATAGTCCTGCATCCCTCCCTTCCATGGTATACCGCTGATGTGGTTACACTTTCAAAAAGTAATAAAGCTCTTGGTGGTTTGGTGCATGCTGTTCATTGCACATAAATCATTTTCATTGCCTTGTGCAGTGTGAGTTAATATTTTGGACGTTTTTTTATATCTTTCACAAAGCATTGTTTGTGAAATCCAATAATACATTTTATGTATGTAGTATCTTTAATATTTAAAATGCTTGGTGTTTCATTCAATATACAGCAAAAACACAAATAATAAGGATGACAGTAAAAGATTAAAATTAATTTTAAGTTGTCTTCAAAAGCTGTTCAGAAATGTAAATTTAGAAAAGTCCTTCAGGTCCCAGTTTCTTTGGTTTTTCAGCACTATTTTTGTGCTGAATTTTGAACTCTTTCCAACAATGACTATGATTTTGAAATCCATCTTTTCACACTGAGGACAACTAAGTGACTCATATGCAACTATTACAGAAGGCAAAATGCTCACTGGTGCTTTAGAAGAAAAATCAATGCATTACGTATGTGAGGATGTAAACTTTTGAATGAAAAAAGGGACTAAATGTTATATTTGGGGCAGCCGTGGCCTAATGGTTAGAGAGTTGGACTTGTAACCCAAAGGTTGCAGGTTCGAGTCTCAGGTCCGGCAGGGATTGTAGGTGGGGGGTGTGAATATACAGCACTCTCTCCACCCTCAATACCACGGCTGAGGTGAGTCCCTTGAGCAAGGCACCGTTCCCCCAACTGCTCCCCGGGCGCCGCAGCAATGGCTGCCCACTGCTCCGGGTGTGTGTTCACGGTGTGTGTGTGTTCACTACTGTGTGTGTGCACTTGGATGGGTTAAATGCAGAGCACAAATTCCTAGTATGGGTCACCATACTTGGCCTCACTTCACCTCCTTTCCTTTCCTCCTTTCCTTCATTTGTTTAATTTAGTCCTGCCTTCATAAGCTACAAAAGATACTTCACCCCTGGCTCCTTCTGAAGCATCAGTGAGCGTTTTTTTTAACTTTCTGTAATAGTTGCATATGAGTCCCTCAGATGTCCTCAGTGTGAAAAGACCAAAAACCAAAGAATCTGTAGGACCTAAGGGACATTTCTGAAGAACAACAGTCAGTCAACTTTTAAACAAGATCATTTTTATAAATTCAACTATTATTTACTCCTGTGGACTATATGTAAACATCTTTATTTATGTTAAAAATCTTATTCAGGTCAGTACTAAAAAAAAAAAAAAAAACATTTTGTATGATTCCTCTTATTTTGGTAAAATAATTGACATTTGCAGATTCTGCAAGGTGTATGTAAACTGTTTGACTTCAACTGTATTTTGAAGAAAATGAGCATCCAAACAGTTGTTTGACTTCTATAGTATGGGGAAAAAACACTGTGAAAGTCAATGGGGACCGGAAACTGTTTGGTAACCCACATTTTTCAAAATATCATCTTTTGGGGTGAACTGTGCCTTTAAGCAGCTTCACCTGATCTCTGAAGGTATACATGTCAGTGTGCAAATAAAACAGCTTAGGAAGATCTCAAACAATGATTCGAAATATGTTTGAACACACATTCAGAAATGTGTCAAGGTGCCAAATCATACATTGCTTTAAAAAACCAAAACCTGTACTTAACGGAAACCAATGCAAATGAGCTAAAACCAGTGAAATGTTCTGTTTTAGATTTGTTTACAGCTTGAGAAACTGACATGCAATTTTTTTTCTCGCTTATTTAGCCCAATGGAGTCATTCCTCATGACAATCTTGTACTGATCAAGATGAAACCAGATGAGAATGGGAGATTTGGGTTTAATGTGAAGGTAAAACACTATCTGCATCTGTCCTTTTCTGTGATTGATTGTTAAAGATTTTATGATTCCATTGCCATCAACTCTCTCTCTTTCTCTCTCCCTGCTTTTTAGGGTGGCTCTGATCAGAAGATGCCCATTATCGTGTCTCGAGTAGCGCCTGGAACATCGGTATGTTTAATAGGCTGTTTAATGCCATAAATACTGTAGTATTACCCTTTATAGGGCAGCTGTGACTACATCTGAAGACAATAAAGACAGATTCATTGAAGAGTGACCCCTGTAGGATTAGCAGTGAACTGTCCTATATGTCAGTGTTTTGTTTATGCCTGTGTTATTCTGCTTTCCAATCCTTTCAATAACTGGATATGGATATTTCTGACTTGATTTTAAAATAATCAGAATAATGCATTAAAACCTAATTTGTCATCTAATGACAAGTAATTTCATCATTTTCTGTCTGTGTCTCCTCTCTAGGCTGATTTGTGTGTGCCTCGACTCAATGAGGGCGATCAGGTCGTGCTGATCAATGGTCGAGATATTGCAGAGCACACGCATGATCAGGTGGTCATGTTCATCAAGGCCAGCTGTGAAAGCCACTCGGGGGAGCTTATCCTGTTGGTGCGACCCAATGGTGAGCAGTGTTCTGATTCATACATTAGTATTTTGCTGCCTTCTGCTAAAATAACTATATTTACCATTCAAATTTAGGTTAGGTTGTTTTTTTTTTAACAAATTTAATGTACTCAACCCATTGTCATCCAAGATGTTCATGTCTTTCTTCAGTCATAAAGAAATTGTTCTTTGAAGAAAACATTTCAGGAATTATGGTCAATATAGTGGACTTCTATGGTGCCTGTAAATTTGAACTTCCAAAATGCAGTTTAAATGCAGCTTCAAAGGGCTCTAAATGATCCCAGCTGAGGAAGAAGTGTTTTCCCATTTTCTTAAAAAAAATAAATAAATAAAAAAAATAAATAATAATATATATATATATATATATATATATATATACATTTTAACGTCAAATGCTCGTCTTATCTTGTTCTGCCATGCACATGTGTACTCTGTGTAATCAGGGTATGTAAAAAAAAAAAAAAAAAAAAAACTCTCATTTTTTCCTCCAACTTCAAAATCATCCTACATTGCTGTAGAAGTACCAACCCAGTGTTTACAAAATGAACATGCAAAGAAAGTCAAACACCCTTTACAAAAAAAAAGTAAAACAGCTATTTAGGACGATTTTGAAGTTGGAGGAGAAAATAAGATGGGAGTTTTTTGACATACCCTAACTGCCATAAACTGGAATACACAGACTTCAAGCAGAGCTAGGCAAGATGAGCATTTGGAGTTAAAATGTATATAAATTGTCAATTTTTTGTAGAAAATAATAATCGTTTCGGTAGATAAGACCCTTATTCCTCAGCTGGAATCACTTAAAGCCATTTGAAGCTGCATTTAAACTGTATTTTGGACGTTTCAAACTCACAGGCACCATAGAAGTCCACTATATGGAGAAATGTTTTCCTTTCGAAACATAATTTCTTTACGACTGAAGAAAGAAAGACATGAACATTTTTGATGACAAGGGGGTGAGTACATTATCTGTACATTTTTCTTTATCACATTGCCATCACCTTAATTGTCTCTCCTTGCGTAGCTATCTACGATGTGGTTGAGGAGAAATTGGAGACAGAGCCAGATTTTCAATACATCCCAGAGAAATCTCCCACAGACCCATCACAGCTGGACCAGGATGCCTGGAGGGACTCAATGCTGCAGTTAAAGGAGGGTCTCAACAGTGCTACAATACTGGCCCAGTTTGATGTGAGTAAACAGACTGATTCTAAAACAATTTAAATGTTTGACTCCATAAAAGATTACAAATAGTGAGCACCATCATAATTTGTCTTTTGTTCTCAAGTTCATATGCAATTGTTTATCTAAATTGCTCATTTACAGCATGCTCTGAAATCCACAGCAATCAGTGTTATGCAGGATGTGGTCATATCAAAAGAACTTCCTATTACTTCCTGTCTTTCATCAGGCAGCTCTAATATCTTCCTGTTAGTGTGTGTAGGCCTTGTGTATGTGAATATGTTGATCAAAATGTGCAATATAAGACTCGAGGAGACTTGTTCCTATATAGCACTTGTCACTAAACCCCAGCAGGATTTAAGATACTAGTTCTACAGTGCAGAAACATGCATTATTTATGTGTTGAAAATGCTTCCCTGTCATGAGGTATCCAGTTTTGGACAGATATACAGTCAAATAAAATATGATATATGTTGTATTCGCATATAGCGCATGTATTTATGAGAAAAGCACCGGGTGAAATGTCCTTGGAACCCTACCTTCTCACATTTTTAAACACAAAAATACATGCGTTTAAATACAGCTAATATTTTAGGCACAATCCTACCAGATTTCTGTAGTGACTCCGGCAATGCATATAAAAGCACATAAAAGTGGAAAAGAAGGTTTGAATACTGAAGGTCATACTTAAAGATGTGTGTCTCTTAATGACTTCCTTTTATTTTAAAGCAACTGTATCGGAAAAGGCCCGGAATGACAATGTCATGTGCCAAATTACCTCAGAATATTTCCAAAAACCGCTACAGAGACATCTCACCTTGTGAGTATCACCGCATGCCATTCCTTTTTATTGATTACCAGTGGAACTGCTAAAACATGAATACATTTTTGTTGTTTTCTTGTCAGATGATGCAACTAGAGTCATCTTGAAAGGCACAGATGACTACATCAATGCAAATTACATCAACGTAAGTGACTCATATTTATTTTATTGTCTGCACCAAACTCATACACCCATGGAATGATGGACTGTGGTTAATAGCCCTTCATAATGTTGTTTTGACATGTTCACAGATGGAAATCCCTGCCTCCAGTCTCATAAACCGCTATATCGCCTGCCAGGGGCCGCTGCCCAATACGTGCCCAGATTTCTGGCAGATGACGTGGGAGCAAGGCTCCTCTTTGGTAGTCATGCTTACTACTCAGGTCGAGCGAGGACGTGTATGTATCTCTTGATCTTTGACATTGTAATTGATGGGTTTTATTTTAACATAGGAATTGTTCATTGGAATCAGTCCGTTCTTAAATCTTCTTGAGCTTACTTCATTTGATCCCTTTCTACCACAGGTGAAGTGCCATCAGTACTGGCCGAATCCTTCAGGTAGCGCTACATACGGTGGCTTTCAGGTTTCCTGCCAGACTGAGGAAGGCAACTCTGCTTTCTTGGTTAGAGATATGACTCTGAGTCACAATGAGGTGAGTTGTATTACAGATTTGCATGTATTCTTAATTTGAGCTAAACCATGTAATGTTGCAGTTCCTGAGAAAGTTACCAAATTTATGTTTGATTTACTTGCTTAAAGGGATAGTTAACTTAAAACTAAAAATTTGTCATTTACTCACTCTTATGTCATTCTAAAACTTCTGAAATGTGGTAACCAAACAGTTTTGCTACCCTTTGATTTTTATTGTATGGCCAAAAAAACATTTAGACATCAGAATATCTTTCATTCAACAAACATAACAAAAACAGACGCGGAGCCATCCAGGTTCTATGTCAGGTGTTTCAGCTCTCTGATTTCATCAATAATATCTTAATTTGTGTTTCAAAGATAAACAAATGTCTTACGGGTTTGGAATGACGTGAGGTTGAGTAATTAATGACAGAATTTTCATTTGTGGGTGAACTGTCACTGTCAGCCAATGGTTGCTTGCATTAGGCACTTGGAAAATGTTAATTTTGAACTCCAGGGTTTTGTTTAATTTTTCATGATTCCATTATAATGGTGTCATTTTGTGAATGTTGCTTTGTTGTGTGTGCTGTTAGAGTGGGGAAAGCAGGGAATTAACCCAAATCCAGTACCTGGCGTGGCCTGATCATGGTGTACCAGATGACTCAACGGACTTCCTGGATTTCGTGACTCTTGTCCGGAGTAAACGAGCTGGGAAGGATGAGCCTGTTGTGGTCCACTGCAGGTAATTCATATATCTATATTACAAAGTAGTTTCTAAATGTATTTATCCGAAGTGAATTACTGTGTAATCAAGTCTTGGCTTACCATTTCCCCTTTTTATCCCTCCCCCTCTCCGTCTTCCGTATCCCAGCGCTGGGATTGGCCGGACGGGAGTTCTCATCACCATGGAGACGGCAATGTGTCTGATGGAGTGTGGCCAACCGGTGTATCCATTAGAAATTGTGAGAACTATGCGGGATCAGAGGGCCATGATGATTCAGACTCCTGTAAGTTCCACCTTCTTTATTCCTGTCATTATCTCCGTCAGTCTTCCACTGGGGGTTTGTCATTGGCTTTCTGCCTTCGGTTGCTGGGAAGAGGTGTGACATGTTAAATAAACAGCAAAAATGAATTTGTGACTTTTTCACTCATTTAAAATACAGCAGCAGGCTGTAATATTTCCATCTACAGTGTACCCGGAAAGTATTCACAGCCCCTCACTTTTTCCACAATTTGTTATGTTACAGCCTTATTCCAAAATGGATTAAATTCATTATTTTCCTCTAAATTCTACAAACAATACCCCATAATGACAACATGAAAGAAGATAGTTTGAAACCTTTGCAAATTTATTTAAAAAAATGAATAAATAAAAAGTCATGTGCATAAGTATTCACCGCCTTTGCTCATTACTTTTGTTAAAGCACCTTTGGCATCAATTACAGCCTCAAGTCTTTTTGAGTATGATGCTACAAGCTTTGCACACCTGGATTTCTGCTATGATTCTTTGCAGTACCTCTCAAGCTCCATCAGGTTGAATCAGGGAGCGTGAATGCACAGACATTTTCAGATCTTTCCAGAGATGTTCAATCGGGTTTAAGTCTGGGCTCTGGCTGGGCCACTCAAGGACATTCACAGAGTTGTCCCGTAGCCATTCCTTTGTTATCTTGACTGTGTGCTTATGGTTGTTGTCCTGTTGAAAGATGAACCGTCGCTCCAGTCTGAGGTCCAGAGCGATTGGGACTAGTTTCTGAGTTCCTACCGTTGAAAAAGATCCCCACAGCATGATGCTGCCACCACCATGCTTTACTGTAGCGATGGTATTGGCCAGGTGATGAGCGGTGCCTGGGGTCCTCCAGACATGATGCTTGGCATTCAGGCCAAAGAGTTCAGTCATTTGTTTCTCATGGTCTGAGAGTCCTTCAGGTGCCTTTTGACAGACTCCAGGCAGGCTGTCATGTGCCTTTTACTGTGGAGTGGCTTCCGTCTGGCCACTCTACCATACAGGCCTGATTGGTGGAGTGCTGCAGAGATGGTTGTTCTTCTGGAAGGTTCTCCTCTCTCCACAGAGAAATGCTGGAGCTCTTTCAGAGTGACCATCAGGTTCTTGGTCTCTGCCCTGACTAAGGCCCTTATCCCCCAATTGCTCAGTTTGGCCCCCAGATTTGTGCCTTGATAAAAATCATGTCTCTGATGTCTACAGACTATTGATTGGACTTCATGGCTTGGTTTGTGCTCTGACATTCACTGTTAACTGTCGGACCTTATATAGACAGGTGTGCGCCTTTCCAAATCATGTCCAATCAGCTCAATCAAGTTGTAGAAACATCTCAAGGATGATTAGTGGAAACAGGATGCACCTGAGCTCAATTTTGAATGTCATGGCAAAGGCTGTGAATAATTATGAATGTGTGTTTTTTTATTTTTGAAAGATTTCAAACAAATGTCTTTCACATTGTCATTACAGGGTATTGTTTGTAGAATTTGGAGGAAAATAATGAATTTAATCCACTTTGGAATAAGGCTGTGACATATTACAAAATGTGGAAAAAAGTGAAGCACTGTGAATACTTTCCGAATGCACTAATGATGAAGTAGAAGAGTTGCTGAAGCAGGGGGTCTTGTCTAGGCTGGGACTCCCAGACCTTGAGACAATGATGCAGCTGTGATTTCAACATGATCTGCTGTACTTTAATGAGGCCTGTCTGCCCAGAGGCTGCTGACCATGAGAGCACACTAATTAGACAGCAGAAAGAAGAAAGGGCTGATGCTCAACGAAAACACTTGTGCACTACATGCCCACGCTGTTCTTTTTCATTAGTGGTGTTACTAAGGCATTACTTTTTCTATTGGTCATCCACTACCATTCAAATCCAAGAGCTTTCTGACCCTGCATAGACCAAAACAAACTGACATGTTCAAGGCCCAGAAAGGTAGTAAGGACATTTGTTAAAATAGTCCATGTGACATCAGTGGTCTAGCCTTTATTTACAGTGGTGTGAAAGTGTTGGCCCTTTTTTTTGCATGTTTGTCACACTTTAGTGTTTCAGATCATTAAAAAAAAATGTAAATATTAATCAAAGATAACACAAGTAAACACAACATGCAGTTTTTGAGTGAAGTGTTTTTATTATGAAGGGAAAACAAAATCCAAACCCACATGGCCCTTTGTGAAAAAGTGTTTGCCCCCCTTAACTTAATAACTGGTTGGGCCACCAACAACTGAAATCAAGCGTTTGCGATTTCTTGCAATGAGTCTGTTACAGTGCTGTGCACGAATTTTGGCCCACTCATCTTGGCAGAATTGTTGTAATTCAGCCACATTGGAGGGTTTTCGAGCATGAACCGCCTTTTTAAGGTCATGCCACAGCATCTCAATAGGATTTTGGTTAGGATTTTGACTAGGCCACTCCAAAGTCTTCATTTTGTTTTTCTTCAGCTATTCTGTGGTGGATTTTCTGGTGTGTTTTGGATCATTGTCCTGCTGCAGATCACAAATTCGCTTCAGCTTGAGGTCACAAACAGATGGCCGGACATTGTCCTTCAGGATTTTTTGGTAGACAGCCGAATTCATGGTTCCATTAATTACAGCATGTTTTTCAGGTCCAGAAGCAGAAAAACAGCCCCAGACCATCACACTACCACCACCAGATTTTACTGTTGGTATGATGTTCTTTTTCTGAAATGCTGTGTTACTTTTACGCCAGATGTAATGGGACACACACCTTCCAAAAAGTTCAACTTTTGTCTCATCAGTCCACAGAGTATTTTCCCAAAACTCTTGGGGATCATCAAGACGTGTTCTGGCAAAACGAGACAAGCCTTTATGTTCTTTTTGCTCAGCAGCGGTTTTCGTCTTGGAACTTTGCCACGCAGGCCATTTTTACCCAGTCTCTGTCTTATGGTGGAGTCATGAACACTGACCTTAACTAAGGCAAGAGAGGCCTGCAGTTCTGTAGATGTTGTTGTTGTGTGGTCTTTTGTGACCTCTTGGATGAGTCGTCGCTGCGCTGCACTTCTGGGAAGGTTCACCACTGTTTCATGTTTTCTCTATTTTTGGATAATGGCTCTCACTGTGGTTCGCTGGAGTCCCAAAGCTTTAGAAATGGCTTTATAACCTTTTCCAGACTGATAGATCTCAATTACTTTCTTTCTCATTTGTTCCTGAATTTCTTTGGATCTCAACATGATGTGTAGCTTTTGAGGATCTTTTGGTCTACTTCACTTTGTCAGGCAAACACTTTTTCACACAGGGCCATGTGGGTTTGGATTTTGTTTTCCCTTCATAAAAAAAACCCTTCATTTAAAAACTGCATGTTGTGTTTACTTGTGTTATCTTTGATTAATGTTTAAATTTGTTTGGTGATCTGAAACATTAAAGTGTAACAAACATGCAAAAAAATTAAAAATCAGTAAGGGGGCCAACACTTTTTCACACCACTGTATAAAGCTTCACCTTACAGAAAAAAAACACATGTGGTCACATGTGGCCACATATACGTGGATTCTGCACATGTGTTCACATTTCACATGTGAAAATGTGTGCTTGCACATGTGACACATGTGAAAATCACATGTGATTCTGCAAATGTGAATTTTCACATGTGAAAATCACATGCGAGACATGTGCTTTCACATGTGAACACATGTGCAAACATGTGCTTTTGGAACACTTTCATGTGCATTCTGTGTGTATTCATGTAATCACATGTATTTTCCTATGTGAAACCCTAGAGATCACATGTAAATACCCATGTGAAACCAGTGGAATAACATGTGAATCCCATGTGAAACCCTTGTGATCACATGTGAAAAACATGCATATTCCCATGTAAAACATGTATATTATAAACCTGCTTGTGTTACAATGTTGTGATAGTGAAATGACTGTCAACTGTCAATATTTTATTCATGCACAATATACACTCAAAAATATTTAATAATGGAATTTTTCTGTACAACTGAATTGAACAAACATTAAGTTTTATTTAGCAATCCTTATACACTATTCATATTATGAAGAATTTAAATGAATAACTACAATCTAAAGTATTTATATAAATCTTTAAGGGATGGTTCATCCAAAAATGAAAAATATGCCATTAATTAATTACCCTCATGTAGTTCCAAACAAGAAAGACCTTCATTCATCTTCAGAACACAAACATATAAGATAAATTAAGATATTTTTGGGATGCTTCGAGAGCTTTCTGACCTTGCATAGACAGCAATGCAACTGAAATGTTCCCAGGGCCAGAAATGTAGTAAGGACATTATTAAAATAGTTAATTTGACATCAGTGAGTCATCTGTATTTTTGCTCAAAGAAAACTAAAATAATGGCCATATTCAAAAATGTCTTCTCTTCCATGTCAGTCTGATGTCTTTACTAACTTTCTAGGCCTGGGAACATTTGCATTGTTGTCTATGCAGGGTCAGAAAGCTCTCGAAATTCACCAAAAATATCTTAATTTGTGTTCTGATGATGAACAAAGGTCTTGCAGGTTTGGAACGACATGAGGGTAGGTAATTAATGACATAATTTTTAATTCTGAGTAAACCTTTTCCTTTAATAACTGGTAATGTGCTACTGCAAATTTGTTCTTAAATAAAAAAGTGACTCAATCACATTTCCCATGGCATGAAGTTGATAAAACCTGAAAGCACACCAAAAGACACTGCTAAGTACAATTTACACAATATTTATTAGTCTCTTTTGTAATTGTGTTGAATTTAGACCTAACAACTTGAGTCAGATTTGATGAGATTGGCAATGAACTGGATTGCTGTCATTGTCTGCAAGGAGGGCCACAGCAACATCTCCAAACTCATCAGACTTGTCCTAAATAAAAAAATGAAAAAAAAGAGATACAAATCAAGCTAAACTAAGCTAAAGTTTACACAACAATTTAAATGCAATCATTATTTACGTTTATTCCATAGTCTTTCTTTTTGATACCACAAAATGGTATTAAAAATTTTAAATTGTGTGTGTAATTGACTGATTTTTGTATTTTGGGTGAGTGGTCTGAACAAAAACACAGATATAGTAACAGATGCAATCAAACATTTATACACTGAATGAACAACAGTATGAGTAAAACACTTTTGTATTTTGATTAAATACATAGAGTTGTACTCACAAGGACACTCACCGTGAAGGTTCTCAAAAAGCCAATCACACATGGACAGTGGAATGGCCGGGTGTGTAATTCCTATTAAAAAAAAAAAGTGTATAAGGTTGACTGTGATGTTACCTGAACAAACGTGATTTTAAAATATTCTACTCAGACATACACAAATAACGTGTTTAATCTTCCAACCAGAATAGAAAAATAGCTAAATCAAAATGGCAAAAACAAACACAAAGTGGACTATTTATAAGGTTAACAATTTTGATCCATTCAAAAACGAAACAAGAAATTCTTTCAAATCGCTCATTCAATTCAATAACAAAACACCTCTGTGCTGTGCAGAGAACAAAAAAATCTGCTTTTGACTGGTCTTTTTTAAACTATTTTGGTTGGCGAAATAAGAGCAGAAACTGATTATTCACAACACTGTTGTTAATACTTTACTAGTAGTAAATTATCTGTAAATTTTTGTTCTGGAAGTGAACTTCTCCTTTAAGTTGCTATTTTAAACAACTGAACAATTAAACTATAACAACTAACGTTAGTATGAACTGAAGTTCAACATTTACCTCAGTTTTTGCCTGTTTCATCGAAGGGTGCGCAAAGAGGAAGCTACGTTACAAACATATGAAGCAGAAAAGTATTAAAAGTTCTAGAATACAACACATCGTAGCTATAAAAACTAAAATTCAACATTAAATGTGTAAAAACGACAAAATCAAGCAAATTTTGCTTACCTGTTCCTCAGCGTACAGTGGACGTTGACCGTTATGGTTTGAATGATGCGCGTGCGCAGAGCTCCGACTTGTCCCATCAGATATTTAAAATAGAATAAGCGTTATAAATATGATATGAATATTACACCGTGTCTACACCGGACACGTCAGTTTCGTTATTTCAAATTTAGACGCGCACACACAATGCTCGCTCATAATGAACCGCAGGTCATGTGACATGAACCAACCAATCAGCTTCATCCTTTCCCTTAATTACATTGAAACAAAGACTATAGAATATCTTAATTTGTGTTCTGAGGATGAATGAAGGTCTTACGAGTTTAGAACGACATGAGGGCGCTTTAACATGCCAAAATGTCTTTTGATTTGTTCCATGGTGGTTCTATGTGCATTCTTTCATCTGTCTTTCTCTCGCTCACTCACATAGACACAGTCCATGAATTATGCTCTCATCCCAGTTTCTCATACTGCCATCACACTTGGCTGCCCTTGCGTGATAGACTGACACGTCTTCCATTCACCATGACTTCCCCTCTGTTTTCAGAGCCAGTTCAAGTTTGTGTGTGAGGCCATACTAAAGGTTTACGAGGAGGGCCTGGTGAAACCGCTTAAGTCTACGCTGTACGAATCCAACTGATGCAAATGCCAGCTTTTCCCGAAAATGATGCTGAAATTGACTGACAGGATCTTCTCCACATGATGCCATTACAGCTCGGTGACAGTGATGGGGAAGTATCTCGAGCCAGGAACACAGGACATAAACCAAGCACTGCTGCACTTTACGCTGGCAAAGAGACTATACGCCAGGCTTCAATGAGGAGAGAAAGAACTGACGAAAAAAATCTAACAAAGGTGAATTAGGTACTTGTTGGGACTTTGAGTGTTCAGGGTTTTAACAAATATATATGTTAATGAATATAGTGGAGATTGCTGGTGCCATATGTGTGTAAGGGCAGGCCCGTGAATGAATGAGTGTTTTTATATGTGGTCACCTATTATTTGGAAACCATCAACACCCACAAAACAATTCACTTCCTGGCCTGACTGCAGATGAACATTTGTATTTTTATTAGACATATTTATTGTTTTAGTTTCAACATAAGTAACTACTTACAAAACAAGCTTTTTTTTCTGTTTGCTTTGTTTTCTCTTTTTGGCGCAGAGTGAAAATCTTTTTATTTATTTTGCTGTCAAACTAAAAAGCTGTCAACAAGGACTTTAAAGCACTTTGCGTTACAGCTGTGATGCAAAACATCAGTTCAGTCAAGCAGAAGTTAAAGGAATACAAAAATGAAAATGGCGTGATTATTTACTCACGCTTGGGTCTTTCCGAACCCATCTGATGTTCTCTCGCCAGTGGAGTGCAAAAGGAGATGTTTTGAAAAATGTTTGTGCTGCTCATTTCCATACAGTGAATGCCTATAAGGTAAAAATGATAGAAAATACAATATTATTCGCTATGTTCCAAATCTTCGATAGCTTGGTGTGAGGAAAAGACTGAAATGTAACTTTAATTACTGAAAATGTTCCTCCCAGGTAATAGTTCCTCGAGATTCAGTACAAGAAACTGTGAGACTGGATAATAAAAATTCAGGGCTACCAACCCACAGAAATTAACATACAGAAGATTGCTTTAAAATTAGATTGATTCGTTTTTTTATACACTCCTCTACTGTTTTATTATAAGAGGATTGTCATTTAGAAATGTGATCTGTCCAGAGGCAATCAGATATTCAATTGAAGAGTATATTTAGTATTCCCTGTACAGTAGGTGATGTTACAACTGCATCAGTGCTGCAAATAAGAACTGCTTTTTGTGTTCAGTCTGAATGTTACACACCACAATGTGTCAAATGCAGTATCATGCTGGGGGAGTTTGTTTATTTCTCATAGCAGACTGCACATGCAGAATATCCCGCTAACATTAGCAAGCTAAGAGTGTGTCCGGTATGTGTGTTGTTGTATTATTACTGTATGTTTGTACTGTATGTCTGTATGTGTAAGTGTGTTTTATAGTACTGTTAGTGTGAATGTGAGAGCCCAAATCACGTTTAGGTTTGATCTAGGCTTGGTTCAACACATTAGAGCTGGTGTCTAGTCCAGGCTGTTTGATTTTATTTAGTTTATTTAATTGAGCCCTAGTTTTATGTCTTTGTTTAAAAGCCATCAAGTTAACATTGTTAAACTCAAATGAAATTTTTGACCCATTACCCAGTTTCACAGGTCATCTCTAGTTGAATCCATGCCTGTACTCTTTGTAAGGTACTATCTACTTTTACAGTCAATCGTATGATGTTTCATAATTGCAGGAGAACCTTGGTTTTAGGACCAAATAATTGCATTCTATGCTCGACAGGTTACAGGTTTTACCAAAAGACATTTAAAACAGAAATATGGCATGGAATTTGGGAGAAACGACACGCCCTCCTGCCTTGTGGGACAGCACTTTTTCAACAAAGATGTACAATTGTAGACTGGTGGTAACGTTTTATTTGCTGCAAATAACAGGAAGGTCAAGTTGTGCCACTTGTCCGTTTTTATGAAAATATTATAAAGTGTACATACAATGTTGTATATTAAAAAGAAAATCTTTAAAATAAAGTCAGTTGTGAGATCTGGTTCATTTTTTGCGCATGAAATACTTTATTACATTGTGCATTTGAATTCCTTCTTTGAAGATTTTGGCAGAGAGGAGATTTTGGCAGTTTCAAGCCCTCAGTAAACCAGTAGGTGGTGCTGTTGGAAAAAAATTATATATAGAGCACCTGTAAGCACCTGACTGTTTTGAGAGCTGTGTTACTCATGTCCTAGCTCAGGGGTCTCCAAACTTAGTCCTATAGGGCTTGTGTCCTGCAGAGTTTAGCTCCAACCCTAGTTCAACTCACCTTAACCAGCTAATCAAAGTCTTAGACAAGCTAGAAACTTCCAGACAGGTGTGCTGAGGCAAGTTGGAGCTAAACTTAGCAGGGCAGTGGCCCTCCAGGACTGAATTTGGACTTCCCTGTCCTAGCCAGAAAATTAGGATCTTTTGCTGTCCCAGATGAGCCTGTAGATTTATCCTAGGTTTTATATTTTTAGCAGCTATGGTCTTTGGTCTTTTTTTAAAAGTAAAAAAAAAAAGATTTCTTTACAATAAATAAATTAATTAATAAAAAAAAAAATCAAGAATACACTACCAGTCAAAAGTTTTTGGACCGTAAGATTTTTTAATGTTTTTTTTTTTTTTTTTTTTTTAAGTCTCTTCTGTTCACCAAGCCTGCATTTATTTGATCCGAAGTACAGCAAAACAATAACATTTTCAAATATCTTTACTATTTAAAATAACTGTTTTCTATTTGAATATGTTTTAATGTATTTTATTCCTGTAATTTCAAAGCTGAATTTTTGGCATCTTTACTCCCGTCACATGATCCTTCAGATATACTGCTCAAAAAAATGTATTGTTATGTTGAAAACCATTTGAGTATAATTTTTTTCAGGTTTCTTTGATGAATAAAAAGTTTGGAAGAACAAAATTGATCAGAAATAGAAATCTGTTGTAACATCCAGGGATGGGCAGTATTTTAGATAAATGTATTTAAAATACGTATTTGAAATACAAAATACTATTTTGTATTTTGTATTGTAAAGCCTTTGGGAAAAATCGAATGTAATTTGTATTTAAATACATTTAAGATAAGTATTTTGTATTTTCAAAATACATAAAATACTTTGTGCCAATCAACCTCTTTATCGGGGTGCTGATTTAGTTCAGACACACCCCTCCCCCAACCTTAAAGGAATAGTTCACCCAAAAATGAAAACTTGATGTGTATCTGCTTACCCCCAGGGCATCCAAGATGTAGGAGACTTTGTTTCCTCAGTAGAACACAAACAAAGATTTTTAGCTAAAACTGGTGCAGTATGTCAGCCATATAATGGGAGTGGATGGGCACCAGACCTTTAAAAGTAAAAAAAAAAAAAAAACACGCACATACAAATCCAAATTACACCCTGCGGCTCGTGACGATACATTGATGTCCTAAGACACGAAACGATCGGTTTTTGTGAGAAAATGAACAGTATTTATATCATTTTTTACCTTTGATACACAGCAACGTCCATCTGTCCTGAGCACGAGCTCATTATCCGGCTCGTTACACGTGTACGCGCTCTGGCGTAGTATACGCAAACACCGTAAGGGGAAACCGGTGAAAAGTCCCGGATGACTTTGAGCAAACAAACGTAATCTTTTAGTTTTAAATCAGGATAAGCCCAAGTAATTACCATTTTGAATAGCCGCTATACCCACAATCTCTGTGCAAACAATGTGTGTCGTATACACTCGACAGATCGCTTCCAGCATTTGCGTATTCTACGCCAGAGCGTGTACATGTGTAACGAGCCGGATGCTGAGCTCGTGCTCAGGAGAGATGGACGTGGATGTGTATCAGAGGTAAAAATGATATAAATACTGTTGATTTTCTCACAAAAACCGATCGTTTCGTGTCTTAGGACATCAATGTATCGTCACGAGTCACAGGGTGTAATTTGGATTTGTCTGTGCATGTTTTTTTTTTTTTACTTTTAAAGGTCTGGTGCCCATCCACTCCTATTATATGGCTGACATACTGCACCAGTTTTAGCTAAAAATCTTTGTTTGTGTTCTACTGAGGAAACAAAGTCACCTACATCTTGGATGCCCTGGGGGTAAGCAGATACACATCAAATTTTAATTTTTGGCTGAACTATCCCTTTAACACTCATGCACGTGAGCTGCCTGCAGCAGAGTCAGCATTGGATCAGAGACTTTTCTCAGTTTTCTGCATTAAGGTAAGGGTGTCATCATGATCAATTCCTTGTTGATTAAAGTTAAAATGGTGCATCATTCAGATTTGCCTTCAGTAAACATGAAAGAATAAAAAAGGACCGACACGTGTAGGAGAAAAATAGCGTTAGCTGCCTGTTAGCCAATCAGTTTCGATATTTATTTTTTTTAAACTATCAATTTTGTGTTAATGAGTTCTTGTTACTGAGTTGAAGTCATGATGGTGATAAAACGTAATAAAAGATGTTTGGGGGAAAAATTGTTTTGTTTTTCCTACAGGGCAGGGGAAGGGAAGATCATTTCCAATCAGTAGTACGCATCTAAATGTTTTTGTTTTGCATTCAGAATATGTCCAGATATATTTCAGCCTAATAGGGATGCCTGCACTTGATGGCCAATTTCACATGTATTTTGTGTATTTTAAAAATACAAAATACTGTATTTGTATTTAAATACATTTTTTACACAGTATTTTGTATTTGTATTTAAATACATTTTTCCACTCGGTATTTTGTATTTGCATTTTAAATACATTTCTATGTATTTATGCCCATCTCTGGTAACATCATGAATATTCTTATCACCACTTTTGATCAATTTAAAGCATTCTCGCTAAATAAAAGTATTAATTTCTATATTATTCACTGTTTTAAATATTGATAATAATAATAAATGTTGCTGGAACATTGCATCAGCATATTACAATGACTTCTAAAGGATCATGTAACACTGAAGATTGGAGTAATGATGCTGAAAATGTTGCTTTGATCACAGGAATTAATTGCATTTTAAAATATATTCAAATAGAAAGCAGATATTTTAAATAGTAAAAAATATTTCCCAATATTACTGCTTTTGCTGTATTTTGGATGAAATAAATGCAAGCTTGGTGAGCAGAAGAGTCTTTTTTTTTTAAACAAAAATCTTACTGTTAAAAAACTTTTGAATAGTACTGTGTGTGTATATATATATATATATATATATATATATATATATATATATATATATATTTGAATGATATCTTTAGAGTTTAATAAACTCAATGCTTTAATAAAACCAATGCTTTCAAGACAGTTATGAATATTTCTTGCAAGTATTTTGTATTTTTATATAATGATGTAAATACCATAGCAAATTAATTTGGAAAGCATTCAGTACCATGGTATTACCATCTAATTACTATACTATGGTACCTGCTACCATAGTACTAGTACCATTTTGAAAGATATAGGGGATATGCAGATCTAGTAAACAAAGTTTCAAAATGTTCTCATGAATGTTTTTAGTTATGTCAGTCATTTTTGTTTATGAAACTGGGTTGGGAAGTTCAACTAGATTCTTTAGGATGTATTTCTTTGCTCTATAAAGGTTCATTCGTAACTGATTTACATCTTTCTGACAGTAGCTGATCGCAGTTTCTTAAGAAGAAGAAAAATGTAAGTTTAATCATGTTATAACAATAATGTAGCGGAGTGTTAAAAGTATCGAGTCAATTTTCACACCACACCGGCCCTTTAAATGTAAATCCACTTTTAGGGATTTACGTGACGTCATTTCCTGAGGGAAAACAGCCACCCCACAATCTTTCGGACCAAGGAGAATATCAGTTACACTTACCTCCAAAAACATAAGGTGGCTGGGCCACACTGCGGCGTAGAAGATGGATATTTCAAAACACAAAGTCGTTTATTAATAAAGGCCGATGCCGGAGGACTTTTTCATTGGCGGAATATTAATCAGTCTGCAGTAAGTAACGCTTTTGTCTGCGGTCTGACTGAGGATCAACAAGTGGATTCGCGCCTCGAGTGCGGTCATCCCGGAGGTGGACTCGATATTATATCAGAACCATATTAGATGAATCACTATAGCCGCATTGTAATTTTTAACAGTTTGTGTTATTTATAAATTCAACATTTAAGGCATTCCGCCGTTAAATGCAAAGTATGCGCTTGCGCTTTTCTTTTTTCTTGAGCAAACAGGTGTCAGTGGAGTTGAGTACTAAGCGCGTGATCGTGAAACAACTCGCTACAATTTTACTCGAAACATGAAACAGTTTGGATATTGCGCGTGCACGCCTGACAGCAGCGTTAAACGTTTGACGTTTTGTCAACCGATTTAAAACTATTTAAACTCGTTTTGTAAAGGTGCGTTGGTGTTAGTGACTTGTGGGTGTAATTTGAAGACAAAGAAATAACTTGTAACAACAGGAAAGAACTGACCACTGTCTGTTATGAATATTTACCAGTGAGTGAAGGTAACAACTTTTCTGGTTAACTGCAGCTGAATTTAGAATATAAATATATCTTACACCGTTATTTTGCATAAATACCACCGTTTATTTGATTATAGTGAAATTATAGTTGTATTGACATAACTGTGGCGGTTTTTCCTTGTTACTGTGGTCTTATTACAGATGCTGCAGTTAAATGATGCTTACTGTACAAAATCTGTGTAGGTGCCATCTATGCAGTCTATAAGTTCAACTGTATTTGAGAAGTGTGAACTATAGCAAGTTGTAATTTATAACTGAGATGGTCTTTCTTCCAGGCTGGGATAACAAATCTTCCTGAACATGCTGAGCTTCCTTCGCCGGACTTTGGGCCGGCGGTCCATCCGCAAACATGCCGAGAAAGCTCGACTCCGGGAAGCCCAGCGAGCCACAACACACATCCCTGCTGCTGGAGATGCCAAGTCCATCATCACCTGCCGAGTGTCTTTGTTAGATGGCACAGATGTCAGTGTTGATTTGCCGGTGAGTTGACTAATGCATTCAAATGTACATGTGTCTGGTTGAATATGGTTTTACAGACCTTCATTGTTCTTCAGTCTGTTTTGGTTGCATTGCATTGTACAAATTAAAAGGTGTCCTTTATTGAAGCTCAAGGTTGGATCCTAGGCCTCCATTCTCAGCTTATGCTCTGACAGAAACTTGCCTACTGAGTCACGTTGATACTCCAGTATGACAGAGAGAATGCTCGCCATTGTTCATTGCTGTTTGAGGCTGTTTTCTTATTACATAATCCTGGGAGAAACGTACAGTGAAACTAGACATCTCTGGTTGTGATTAAAGGTGTGCTTGGCACTTTTTAACCAGAAAATATGAGAAGTCTTTAATTTCAGTTTTGTCATTTTAATCACCTTGACTTGAACTGACAAGATTAGGAATGCCTTCCTAAATAAAGACGCTCTTTTTCTCAGAACTCATGAGTCAAACACCCACATAAAATGTATTTGTGGCAAAACCCGATGCTGTTTTTTTTACTGATGTGCCTTTTGACTTTAATGTAAACACTGTCTTTGCATGTGAAATGAGAAACGGTGTTCTCAGGCTGGGCATTTTTTCTGCCTTTGCATGCATCTTAACTCTATAAAGCCAGTGCGTTAGATTTGATACATCAATTTCTAAAGCCTCGAAATTATCAACATAAAAACATACATTACTACTACATGTCTTCTGAACCCAGATTGAAAGCTCATTCTGTGTTAGCAAGCAAAAGGCCTTTTCTATTAAGTAAACATAAGATCCAAATTTACATTTTTAGATGAACATTTACTGGGCTAAAGGAACTTGTACTAATTGATTATCCATACATCATTTTTTTGCAACAAGACTTTTGAGGAAAGCATTTAGGTATCATCTTACTAAAATATATGATTGGGATATATTGAGTGACAACCGATATTCAGCTTTTTATGCAAGTAGTCTGATGAACTGTAAAAATCTCAATACTTTAGAATTTCAAATTCCTGCATTTAATTAAATAACTGTTTTCTATTTGATTATATTTTAAAATGTGATTAATTCCTTTGATTTCAAAGCTGATTTTTTTTAGCATCGTTACTCCAGTCACATGATCCTTTAAAAAAATCATTGTAATATTCTTATTTCCTGCTTAAAAACACATGTATTATTATGTTGAAATCAGCTGAGTAGAATCTTTTTTTAGGTTTCTTTGATGAATAGAGTGTTCAGAAGTTTATCTTTTGGGATGTTATAAATGTCATCATCACTTTTGGTCAGTTTTAAAGCATCCTTGCTAAATGTATTAATTCCTATAACTGAAAAAAATTATACTGACTCAAGCTTTTGAATGGTATATATTGTATAATGTTACAAGCTTTTTATTTCAGGTAAATAATGATCGTTGGATCTTTCTATTCATTAAAGAATCCTAAAAAAATGTACTCAACTGTTTTAAATCTTGATAATAATTAAAAAAAGTTTCTTAAACTGCAAATCAGCATATTAGAATGATTTCTGAAGAATCATTTGACACTGAAGAATGGAGTAATGATGCTAAAAATGAGTTTGGATCACAGGAATAAATTAAATTTAAAAATGTATTCAAATTGAAAGCAGTTATTTTAAATAGTAAAAATCAGGACCTGGCTTAAAAGTTATGCTTATTTCCATTATTACTTGAGATCTGACTCTGACTTGTGAAACTGTGTGATGAATTAGGGTGTGCCCTCAAGCCCAGGTTTCAGAGATCTGTCCCGGATGCTTGTCATTCTGTTTACTGATTAGCCGTAATACCATCATCCCTCTTGTAGCATGTGGTCATTGGACTGTGTGGACAGTGAATGACTTGATCTCCTCAGCTTTATGTCTGTGTTTACACTGTTTAATGAGCCTCTGACCTCCACCTTAATGTGTTAGATTTGACTTTTGACAGTGCGATATTAAAGTGTTTCGCATTTCCCCTTTTCATTCCTAACTAGAGTTCACCATTTCCACTGGCTGATGTATTAGGCTATTTTAGTGTTTTGTGTTATTGCCCATTTATATGCAGTTTGCATTATATACTGTTTCCACCTTATTCTTCAATGTGGAAGTTATGAGCAAGACTTCTGTTTTATTTAGGGTTGCATCGATCTGATACTCTGGGTCGGTATCGACGCCGATCCAAGCTTTTTGAATGGATCGGATATCGGTGATGCGTGACTGATCCAAATTCGATACCGTTACCAGAGTTTGATTAAATAAATAGCAAGAAATAATAGTCTACTGTAAAATCTATAATAATTCATACAAGAACACAATTATTTTAAAAAATTGCCTTAAAAATAAAATGCATTTAAAATACGTTGCACTGCTTACACAACTACATGTGCAAAGTCTACCTCAGTGCGGTAAACATGTCCCTGATTTGGAAATATTTTATTCTTGATACAGGAGCTAGTGGCACTGCAAATTGTAATATTTGCAAAGCCAAAGTTTCAAGAGGTGGAAGTAGTGTTTCGAATTACAACACCACAAATTTAATCAAGCATCTTCAAAACCATCACGCAAAAGAACAAAAGGACTTCGCGAACCGAGTGACAGCTTTTAATACTTTCTTTGTAAATACTTTGTAAATGAGATATTGTTTAATACAGCAGTTAAATAAATAAGAAGTTATTATTAAATGACTTGCATTGTCTTGACTATAACACTATTGCCTGATTTTGCTCTATTTCGTCGTCAAAAGTAGTCTGAAACAAGTCACAACTGAGCCGCTGCGCATCTCCACTCAAACACAGCGGTGTTTTGTTTATGAATGAATGTGCCTTTTTTCACGAATCTAGTGAAATGATTCAACTTCCCATTCAAACAGAGAGTCACTTGCTTTATTCAGGAATGAACCAATCCGTTCAAAAAAATCAAATGAATGAAATGATTCAGTAATTAAATCAGTGTCTTGCCGCCGTCTGCTAGCAGATCTGTTCAGTTATTATATCTGTAATATTTCTGTTTTCAAAATGTTATTTTTAAAACATTAATCTTAATATGAATTTGATTGCACTCATGCATGTATCCCCCCCCCCCCTTTTTATCCAACAATGTGCAAGCAGATTTGGTGTTTCTTTACCTAAAACAAATAAATCTTAATGACAAAGTGAATTGTATACATTCTTTAGTTTTGAAGGTAAAATACCCCCACTGATATCAGCTGGGTATCGGTATCGGCCGATACTCAGAATTTTTGGTATCGGATCGGTTTTGAAAAAATGGTATTGTTGCATCCCTAGTTTTATTAGCCACTATAGGAAATAATGAGAATAAGAGCGTGCTGTAATCGGTTTAACTGTTTGCACTACAAACCAGTGTGTTCATAATTAAGATCATACATTAAAATAATATGGTAAAACACAACAATTTGCAACATTTTAACAGCTTTTGTAAAACTTTGTACAAATGATTGTATGGAATGAATTCACACTTTTATCAAAAGCTTAAAAGTATAGTTCACCCAAAAATGATGAACCGGTTTGAGTTAAAAATCTTTGTTTGTGTTTGACTGTAGAAACAAAGTCACCTACATCTTGGATACCATGGGGGTAAGCAGATAAACATCAAATTTTCATTTTTGGGTGAACTATCCCTTTAAATATATGTGTTTTGGGTTATCAATTTCAGGCACTTATCATGTGTCTTGCTTCTTTAGATTTCTATGTTTTACATTGTTTTATTTAATTGTCTGGCATCTTCTAAATGCAGTGTGGAAAGTCTAATAGATATTAGTTGTTTACTGAGGGCACTAGGTTATGTTCCTCTGGTTTGATAAGGATCTTTGTGGTCTCTGGGCTGGTCACTGTAGATTACTAATGGCCTGTTTGAGGCTTGGCAAGGAAATAACCAATGCAAGTGGGATTCACATGCCATAGTAGTTTACTCTAAGATCTTAATCTGCCTTTATTTTTCCTTTGTTCTTATTCGAGATAGCTGGCACTGTTTTGTTGTTGCTGTTGTTTTAAAGGTTCTCTGTGATCTGTCATACACAAGGGAATGGCAAGCATAAACTGAACTAGTGGTGACTGATAAATTAGAGGATGAGTTCCCAACTTCATAACCAAGAGTAAACAATCCCACCAAAGACATTAAATGAGCAGATGCCAGTCTACATCACTAGCTTAAAAGAGAAGCTGGACATTTATTTAACCACATGCTTTTCCAAACCCACATTACTTACATTCTTACAGAGGTTTATGGCAGTATATTAATTCTACACAAGGTGCTTTATAAAAAAAGCACTGCAAAAACTGAACTAGCTTAAATTTATCTTGATAGTTGTTGTTTTTAAGGAAAGACAGTCTCCCGTTCACACAGTTGAAGCACCATGGTAATGAAGACCAATCATGGCACCTTTCTAGACAGAGAGACAGCAAACTCATTGTATAGTACTATACTGTTGGAAAAGAGACATAAATATCTTTACAGTTTGCAAGCTGCACAAACATGCAGTGACCATCTGGTGCATCTCCAGGGAAAAGCTTTTCAAACAGTCACCCCGGATACCCGTAAATACTGAATTGCTGTTTCGCTGGCCAGTGTGGAGGTGGAGGATTCAAGTTCACTTAATTTTCTGGCTTGACATGAATGTTCTCTCACATTTGAGGAGTGAAGCCAAGCCTAAACAGGACAGCCCAATATCACAAGTCATGAGGAGCACACATTAGGGCTTGGTCAAGTAGTTTATTGACTTTTTTTTAAAGCTGTAATATTTTAATAGCAGTGCTTTAAGTAAGGAGTAATTGATGACAGGCCGTTGAATTCTTAGAAAATAATGCACAGCCGAGGTGGTGATGCGGCCACGATGCAAAGCAGAGTTACACCTCGAGTGTGCATTGTTTTCTAAGAATTCAACAGACCGAAGTCACTTATTCTGCTTATACTACGATTACCACACCTCAAGTCATAGGTCAGATGATATACTTTAATGCAATTTAAAAAATTTTACGCAGCTTATACAACAACTCCATTGCTAACTCCAATACGTCATTTTAGACCCAGTAACGAGAGAAAGTAAGGAATAGCGGAGTCATGTGGCAAAGTGATAATAGACATGTAATGCAATGCAGTCAAGAGCTGCGTTTCCCTGAAAATAATGCACACCTTAGAACGTTTGTCAGCCAGTCAGATTCAAGCATTCAGCAGCCCCATAGTATAATAGAACAATATATGACCATGTACACACATCAACAGAATACAGTTGTCAGTCTAGTATTTGATTCCTTAATGCAATTATGTTCACACACAGTACGGCAGTTTGCGGAGTGACAACTGCATTCTACAACCAAATTCACACCTCTTGCCGTGTGAATGGAAACCGGACTGGACAACTAGTTGTCTGTCATGTCTTTCAGTGCAAGAGGTTTCCATGTGTGGTTTTGGTAACTTACAGATATGCATATATGAGCTGTGTGTTATCTGAAGGTTGTCATCCAGTCAGTGTTCTTAGAACCTGATTGAACTCCTGTCAAAAAATAAGACTTTTCAGTTTTTTTGAAGGTCACCATCTTGGATGTTACTTTGGTTAGTGTCATTGGGTTACTGGTAAAGAATACAGACTTTATTATGCACATTCATAAGGACAGTATTTGAGATACTACTGTAAATAGACATTTGTTGTCTATCCTGAAAACTGAAAGTATGAATGTAGCTTACAGTATATGTGCAACTTCTCAGATTTTTCAGTTTTAGCATGCTGACAGTGTGCTGTTTTAAAGGACTGGTTCACTCCTGTATTAAAATTTCCTGATAATTTGCTCATCCCCATGTTATCCAAGATGTTCATGTCGACTTTGTTCAGTCAAAAAGAAATTAAGGTTATTGAAAAAACATTTCAGGATTTTTCATCCGTAGGGTGGACTTCAATGGGGACCAACAGGTTGAAGTTCCAAATTGCATTTTAAATGCAGCTTCAAAGTCAAGGAATAAAGGTCTTATCTTATGTAGCAAAACGTTTTCATTTTCTAACACAATTTAAAAATTTTATACTTAACCACTTAAATGCTCATCAAATACACATTATGTTCATGTTGGAAGTGTGTGGTTAGTTCTTTGTCAAGTCAAGTCAAGTCACCTTTATTTATATAGCGCCTTTTACAATACAGATTGTGTCAAAGCAACTGCACAGTATTTAAACAGCACAATAGTGTGTAAGTAACGCATTATTGTAACAATCAATTTTCAGTTAAAGGCAGTTCATCAATGAATTCAGTGATATCATCGTCAGTTCAGTTCAAATAGTATACGATATCGCTGGAAAATGTCCCCAACTAAGCAAGCCAGAGGCGACAGCGGCAAGGAACCAAAACTCCACAGGTGACAGAAATGGAGAAAAAAACCTTGGGAGAAACCAGGCTCAGTCGGGGGACCAGTTCTCCTCTGGCCAGACCAAACAACAGTTTGTACCAATGTCTGATTGTAGAGAACTCATCAGGATCCTGTGGTGTAGTGCCAATGGCCGTCAAGGTTGGCGAGGTCTTTATTGATGATCCGCCTTGGAGCTCATCTGGTTGACATCCACGGCTTTGTCTGTGTGCTTTGGTTAAAAAAGGTAGGGTAGTGCAAAAAACTAAATTTGTCCTCCAACTTCAACTGTTTTACCCTTTTTTTGTGAAGGCCGTTTGACTTTCTTTGCACTTTCGCTTTGTAAGCACTGGGTCGGTACTTCCACCTTCGTCATGTGTGACCTTTCCAATGTGACTACGTAATGCGTGAAGTTGAGCTAGTGAAAGATGAGCATTTGTGGTTAGAGTAAATACATTTTTTTAGAATATTACCGATCGTTTTACTAAATGAGACCCTTTTTCCTCACCTGGGATCATGTAGATCCCTTTGAAGCGCCACTGAAACTGCAATTTGGACCTTCAACCTGCTGATCCCCATTGAAGTCCACTATATGGAGAAAATCCTGGAATGTTTTCCTCAAAAACCTTAGTTTCTTTTTGACTGAAGAAAGAAAGACAAGAACAACTTGGATGACATAGGAGTGAGTAAATTATCAGGAAGTGAACTAATCCTTTAAGAAAAGCATTGTTAAAATTTGAAGTGGCATTACTTTAAATGGGATGAATTTAGAAACTAAAACATAGCATGGTAAACAAACTTTAAAACCAAACACCACCACTACTGACATCAGAACACAGCGTTTGATTAGTTTTTAAGATTATCTGTGCAAACAACCCACTGTCTTGTCATTTTGTTTTTTAGTTTTTTTGCAATTAATAAACTATATTAGCATATACTTACTGAGTGAGGGTGATTAAATGTGGGTTCAGAACAAGCAATCAAACCAAGTGTTACTTTCTGTTCTGCTTGCTGGAAGCACACTGAGGAATGTAACTGCGCCTCCAAAGGCTGTATGTTGGCCTAGCAGCCTGGAAAACCTCAGCTAAACAATGTGAGTTCTGAGCCTGGGGTTCACTCAAGCACACAATGGACTCTTTGTCTGCATTCTTGCAGCTCGCTGGGATGCTTTGTACACTATGCCAACTCACTGGGGCCTGCGTGAGCATCCGGTGCTCTTCGCCCGGGCTACAGCTAGACCAGCAGTTGGGTAAGACACTTGTGTGTCAGCGCTCTTGGTTTCATATATGGAGAAGCTAGCATTTATGTAGCTGTCTATGAACTACTACTTTGGGTACTATTTAGATAAAGTATGCTAAAGATAAAGGGGTTTGTTTATTTTGGATCTTCTGAAAACAAGAAATTGAAACTTATAACTCACTTTGATTTACATCTGACAGTCCATGAAATTCTCCCTTTGTTAACCACCTCTAGTAATAACATTTATCACTTAAGTCCAACCTTGTGAAATGTTTGACTATTCCTCTTTTTGTTTATGTCTTTGGTGGTCATGGGTCAGGGGTTTCTTCGTTGTGAAGCTAGACTGTGACTCACTGGCTTGAGAGGATGCAGAACTGTAATTCAGACATCAGACACAGTTGAAGTCAAGTGGTTGAGCTGTTGAGGCTTATTCAGACATAGTAAGATGGAAGAGCTCTTCCTGAGACTATGTATTTTAAGTTTTTATATTTAAATGGAACATAAAAAAAATCTGAAGGTTTTGCTGTAGATGTTTGGAACAGAGAAATGGTCAGTAGTACTAAAACTTCATTTTAGTCAAAGTTAGATTGGTCTGCTTGGCCAAGACCTTATCCACTGATCTTTGTCAGTGCTATTGCAAGCCAGTACGTGTAGTTCCAACACACGTATTTGTTTATAAACAAAAATGAAGTTTGCGTAATAGTACATACTTAATATCAGTTTAAAAGCTACGCATGCAAGGCACCAGACTGTTATGATTTAAATCATGTTCTCTCCTTCCAGAAAAAAGCCAAAGGTGCAGAGCTGTTTGAACAGATCATGTATCACCTGGACGTTGTCGAGAAGGATTACTTTGGCCTGCGCTTCATGGATTCAGCCCAAGTCCCGGTAAGAGCAAAAGGATTTCTAGATAGTGGATGCAAGATGTTCTTTTATATGTCGGCTGATTTGATCTGATTGATGGGCCTGTTTTGTTCAAATAGTCAACACTGGTTGTGTGGATGGTTGCATCCTGATTAAACTAGAACTTCCATCATAATATGCAATTAACATTGAGGAAAAAAAAATGGCTGATTTTGTACGTTTGCCCACTGACAAAGAAATGTCAGTCTATAATTTAATGGTAGGACTATTTGAACAATGAGAGACAGAATAACAACAACAAAAATCCAGAAAAACTAATTTCAAAAAAGTTATAAATTGATTTGCATTTTAATGAGTTAAATAAGTATTTGAATACTTAATATGACGTAGTACTTGATGGCAAAACCCTTGTTGGCAGTCACAGAGGTAAGACAGTTCTTGTAGTTGGCCACCAGGTATGCACACATCTCAGGAGGGATTTTGTCCCACTCCTTTTTGCAGATCCTTTCCAAGTCATTAAGGTTTCAAGGCTGATGTTTGGCAACTCAAACCTTCAGCTCCCTCCACAGATTTTCTATGGGACTGAGGTCTGGAGACTGGCTAGGCCACTCCAGGACTTTAATGTGCTTCTTCTTGAGCCAATCCTTTGTTGCCTTGGTCATGTGTTTAGGTTCATACCCATCCACGACCCATTTTCAATGCCCTGGTCCTGACGGTCCATCGTCCCTTTGATGCAGTGCAGCTGTCCTGTCCTCTTAGCAGAAAAACACCCCCAAAGCATAATATTTCCACCTCCATGTTTGACGGTGGGAATGGTGTTCTTGGGGTCAAGGTAGCATTCCTTCTCTTCCAAACAAGACGAGTTGAGTTGATGCTAAAGAGCTTGGTTTTGATCTCATCTGACCACAACATTTTCACCTAATCCTCTGAATCATTCAGATGTTCATTGGCAAACTTCAGACAGGCCTGTACATGTGCTTTTTTGAGCAAGGGCACCTTGTGGGTTCTGCAGGATTTCAGTCCTTTAAGGCGTGTGTTTTTAGTGTGTTACCAATTTTTTTTTTTTTTTTTGGTGACTATGGTCCCAGCTGCCTTGAGATCATTGACAAGATCCTCCTGTGTAGTTCTGAGCTGATTCCTCACCGTTCTCATGATCATTGAAACTCCACGAGGTGAGATCTTGCATGGAGCCTCAGACTGAGGAAGACTGACAGTTATTTTGTGTTTCTTCCATTTGCAAATGGCGATGGTCTTGCAGCCCATTCCACTCTTGTGTAGGTCTACAATCTTTTCCCTGACATCCTTGGACAGCTCTTTGGTCTTGGCCATGGTGGAGAGTTTGGAATCTGATTGATTGATTGCTTTTGTGTACAGGAGTCTTTTATACAGGTAACAAACCCTTTAGGAGCTCCTAATCTCAGCTCGTGACCTGTATAAAAGACACCTGGGAGCCAGAAATCTTGCAGATTAATAGGGGATCAAATTTATTTCACTCATTAAAATGCAAATCTATCTATAATATAATAAATGCATTTTTAAATTAATCTTTTTGTTGTTATTCTGTCTCTCCCTGCCAAAATAAACCTGCCATTTAAAATTATAGACTGATCATTTCTTTGTAAGTGGGCAAAAGTACAAAATCAATTTTTTTTTTTCTTTGTTGGAAGCTTTGTTGAAAAATATTCATTTTTCTTTATTCATTTAGGTCAAATAAGGAGTACTACAGCCTTTCACAGAGTAGATTTGCTGGAGAGTTGGGTAGAGGTGGGGGCGTTATTAAAATGTATGCAGACAGCGACTGGTAGTCAGTGAAATGAGTCAAAAAGAGTTGTAACATGCACACTCGACTAAACTCACTGCCTGATGGAAACCCACTTCTCATGACTGGGTGGTCTTCATGATGTGGTTTGAGTCAAACACAACTCCCAGAATTCCTGGCTGTTTAGGTATTGTTTTAATTGCCGTACCTAGAAAAGTTGTTCTTCATTTACATTTACAATTCATTCATTTTGGCAGACACTTTACAATTTACAGTTGAGAAAAACAAGCAGCAATGAACATGGGAAGTACCCGTTATACAGGTTTTCAGTCATGGTTCTAAACAATAAAAGCTAGGACAGGAAGTTATTAAGGGAAATGAGAGCATAGAAAAAATGAAAGAAATAAAAATTATTTATTTAATAATTATTAGGGCCCGAGCCCAAAAGGGCGAAGGCCCTATTGTTCTTCTAAGGGTTCTTATTTTTTTTTTTTATTTTTTTTTTTTAAACCTTCTGGGCACTTTTGGGGGCCTTAACATACTCAAAAACTCTTGAAAATTTGCACACACGTCGGAATCTGCGGCCATCAGGACGCCACAGAGGCTGGGACCCGGGCGTTGTTCAGGGCCTCTAGAGCGCCCCCTGGAACACAGTTTGAAAACTTGATGTACTGCGCACACATACTTGCACGTATTGATATGAAACTCGGTACACATATAGATCTCACTGAGCCAAACAACTTTTGTACTCTATGTCATGGGCTGAACGCAACAGGAAGTGAGATATTTAGGGCTGTTTAAAAAGCGCATGCTCTGGAATTTAACGTACTCCTCCCAGGGTTTCCATAGGATTGTCACCAAACTCGGTCAGCATGATCTCAAGACATTGGGGAAGCTAAATTGCGAGGGGATTTTTGATATCTCGAACGGTTTGGCCGTGGCAAGGCGACAAAGTTATGGCGAGAAATGAGAAACAGGAAGTGTCTAATTACTGTTGCACACATTGCTTGATTCTTATGAAACTTCACCAGTTTGTTCGTTGTATGATGCCGATTCCATAAATGTGACTATTATGAGTCAAAGTTATAGCGCCACCAACTGGCAGCAGGAAGCGTGTCATTTTCAAAATCCTTTGAAATCAGCCTCTTAATTTTACTTGATTTTCTTCAAACTTCATCAAAATAATGTCAAAACACGGCCGATGAGAATATGTAAAGGGGTCGATGATAAATCAAATGCTGTTGCCATGGCAACGTGTAAAACTTTAAAATTTGATTCCTGTCTTTTCGAGGCAGATAACATGCTTAGAATTTCATGAAACTCAACACACACATCAATATTAATGATAGTTAGACACTGGCAAAAGGTCATAAATGGGCGTGGAGCAGGCACTCTATAGCGCCATCTTTTGACAAAAGTTGGGGGGTTAGTTTTTCCTACAGTCACCAAACTCTGTACATATATTGTTCTCATCAATCTGGACAACTTTCTAAATCAAACTCATTAGCTAAGACCAACAGGAAGCCGGCTATTTTGATTTGAATGTGGATTTTTGGAAAAATCAGGCTGTAAACAAATTCACACTCCTTCTAAGAAAAATAAGGTATTCACACCAAACTTTTTAAACATGAAGAGAAGATTCTGAAGATGTTAAATTGCGAGCGGATTTGGGATATCTTGAACGGTGTTGACGTGGTGATTTTTTAAAGATGTAGTAAAAAACATAACCGTAATTTTTTAATATCTTTAAAGTGCAGCATCCAAACTCTTTAAAACTTTTTTCACACAGAGATCTTATCATTCTGAGCAAGTGGTGTAAATATCAATTTTATACAAGCTTCTATGAATTAAAGAAAATTAAAAAAAGAAATTAGAAACCTGCTGTCACTCTGCCTGTGCCTGTCTGTGTTCAGTCACCATTGAGTCACTGAAGAGTGACTGAAGGGGGGAGGGGTGTAAGGGAGAGAGACCAGTGGAACATGCTGTTTTGCTTAAGACCATCTTTGAGGAAGATGCACATTGTTGTAGCGTAATCGACATAAATATGTCTGATATTTTGAGAAAATATAAAGGGTCATTAAATCTTTCATTGTTTGTATTTTGCAGTTGTTGTTTTTTATTTATTTTTACTGAACTGTACCATGAACTTGTCCTATTCAGTCACATAGCAAAAGATTAAGAAAAATACAACTTTTAAGCATGAGTGAATAATCTTCATTGTAGACAATATTTTCATAGTGTTATTTATTGAATATAAAATTATAATAATTAAAAATTTCAAGACAAACTTTGACAACAAAACAAACTTTGCTGTTATCTCTTCAAAACATCCGAAAACCATCATTTTAAGATCAGTTATATATATATCGCCCCATTAAAACACTCAACTTGATTTTTAAAGATATTTTGAAAGAATTAAGCGTTTATAGAGCACTTTGTGTATTGCTGTACACCCACATGAACTGTGTTCATGTTCATGTTAATTCACAGTACATAAACTAATTTACCTTTAAACAATATATGAATACTTTTTTTTAGCTTAATATTAATTAACATTAATAAATGCTATTTAATTATTATTCATGTTAACTAATATAGTTAATGTTAACAAATGAAACTGGATGGCAACATTTTATATATTGTGTGTATGTGTCTCTGTGTTGATTTTAAAGTGTAACCCTTTCAATTCAGTAAACTTAAAATCCAAACTAGCAGAGGGTTACTGTGAATGCATTTGCCAACTGTGCACCGTTTTCCTAATTGATTCTTAGTTATGTAGCGCTTAAGAGTGATGTCTTATAACAGGAGTCAACAGCAAAGCAATATCCACATACAAATTGTACAGATAGGTAACGATTTAAGCAGAAGTGGTGAATGTAATGCAAGCAATAATAACATTTTGTTATCATCATGAATTACATGTTCTTATCATCATCATCATCAGAATATAGGGCAAATGTTCACATTTGGTTCACAGTTGGCATTATCTGAAGTCCTTGCAGGGGATTAGGTTTATAGCAAACTCCTCCTAGACATTTAATGAAATCAACATTATATTTGGTCAGTCTGATCTAGAGGCCTTAGAGATGTTAAATTGTGAAGATCTTGAGTTTCAGTAAAGGGCGTGTCCGTGGCGGCCTGACAAAGTTTGATGTTTTGCCATGGACATAGGTGTAATAACTCAGCCATAAAATGTCTGATCTGCCTCAAACTTCAGAGGTTTGGTAGGAGTCCTGGCCTGAAGACACCTAAAGGCCAATATTCAGATATTATCATAGCGCCACCTGTTGACACCAGGATATATCATATCTTTCACTAACTCAAACATACCAAGGTCAATCTGCACCAAACTTCATATGTTTGATAATAGTGCTGGCCTGAACACATCTACATGCCATTTATAGGCATAGCGCCACCAGCTGCCAATGGGAAGTTTGGCACATTTAAATGACTTATGACATATTTCTCATATATTTACTGTATTAAAAGCATACTGCCCACCGTTTGCTGTTTTCCTAAAGCCACCGGTCGGCGGTGAGCCCGGGTGCGAGGGCCCGTTCATCGCTGCTTGCAGCTTTAATTATTATTGTTTTAGGTGGAGGCAACTAGATTCACGCGTTCTGGTTCTGTTGCATTCCCAGCTTGCATTGTAGACACATTGGTACTGCAGTTAATAAAAATCAGGAGCTTATTCTCAATCATATCCTTTTAACTTTCCTGATGGTTGCTTTTTAAGTATTATCATTTGTCTTTTAAGAAGTTATGTTTAAACTTATTAAAAAGAATTTCAGTGTGCATATTCCGATAAACTTACTTTATTGGCAGCAATGTACCTTTAAGAGTGATAAAATATTAAATCTGCAAAGAGCAGCAGTGCAGAGTCTTATGTGTAGAACGGACAGAGGGAGGGAAGAGCGTGTGAGGAATGTGTGGGAGAGATTGAGACACTCTATTCTTCCATCAGCATGAGTGCCTCCACCCTCCCTCCATTCCTCCCTCCCTCCACATTGTTCGTGCATCACCCTGTTAGAGCAGCCCAGCTCAGGAGACGGGACAGAATTTTCTAGTGTTTTAAAACCAGTGTATGAAAACACTTTTTGCCCACCAGCCAAAGTGGCTAATGATTACCATTTTATCTCTCTCTAATTTATTTATTTAACCCGACTTGTTAAATGTTGTATGATAATGTCTTGAATAAAAACATCAAAAGGACTACCATGAGATATTTTTAATATTTTGTATGCAACAAACCAAAGGTTCTCCACATCACCAAACATGTGACATGCTTCATTTTCTTACATTCACAGCACTGGCTTGATGTCACCAAAAGCATCAAAAAGCAAGTCAAAAGTAAGTAAAATGCTGTTTTTACTACTGAACTCCCTTCTAGGTAAATTCTGTTTTGGAAAAGTATGATTATATGCGACCCTGGACCACAAAACCAGTCATAACGTTCAAATTTATTTTAACTTAAAATTTATGCATCATCTGAAATCTGAATAAATAAGCTTTCCAGTCATATATGGTTTGTTAGGATATAGGACAATATTTGGCCGAGATACAACAATTTTAAAATGTGAAATCTGATGGTGCAAAAAAATATTGAGAAAACCTTTAAAGTTGTCCAAATGAAGTTCTTAGCTATGCATATTGCTAATCAAAAATTAAGTTTTGCTATATTTACGGTAGGAAATTTACTAAATATCTTCATGGAACATGATCTTTACTTAATATCCTAATGATTTTTGGCATAAAAGAAAAATCGATCATTTTGATCCATACACAGGGTGGCCGCGGATCCTTAAAAAGTCTTAAAAAGTCTTAAATTCCGTTGTCCTAAAATAAGGCCTTTAAATGTCTTAATTTGTCTTAAATCTAAATCCAAGGGTCTTAAATTTTTTACACTTTGAAAAGGAAAAGTTTATCGTTTTGAGGAGAATCTCCTGCGCATGTTCTAAATCTGTTCTGTTGCTAGACACGCGATTGCTTGACAACTCCTCAGTGTTGCCAGATTTAGCGGGTTTCCGCCCAACTACAAGCATTTGATTCGCAGATTAACTGTTAAGTTTAACCATCATAGAGTAAAAGTTTATAATTAGCACATGTTTTGTCTTGCCACTTTACCAATTCAAACGATTTAAAAAGGGAACACGCACGCTGATTTTTTTTTATTTTTTTTTTGTTTTAACCGTTGCCGCACACACCTGACGCGAGCACGCGCAGAGAGAGAGAGAGAGAGAGGCGCGCGGCGCGATTCACACAGATTGATTCCTCCTGCTATTTGAACGGAAACGTACATACCAAGTCATGTCTTAATACCCGTTTTGGTATTCTGTTAAACAGTCGTTTATGTCTTCAGTGAACCGAAACAGCTGAGAAAGATATGCGTGCCAGTATTCGGTTCGTGCATTTGGCCTTAAAGAGACAGCGTCCTATAAATGCCTGCAGTGAGAAACACTAGTTATTTTACAATTAATTATTACATTTCCCCTCCTGAATACTAGTGTTATTGATTTTATTACTAACTTTATGTTGTATTCATTTACACTTGTCATTTGTGTAATTGTTCTTGTTTTGTTACTGAACTTTAGTTCAGATAGTAGTTTTTGCTGTGGATTAGAAGTAGCCTACCTAAAGTAAGCATTCAGTAATTAGGAAAAAACAAACTTTTTTTTTTTTTTTTTTTTTTTTTTTGCTGATCCGAAAAATGATCCGATCCATGACTCAGAATCCGTGTTTGTTACACTGTTACTTTGGCTTCAAAGTGTGTGAGAGCCTTGACTTTGTCATGGAATAGAAAATAATTTCTTCTTCTGGAATAGTGTTTTCTGTGGAATATTCCCAAGAATAATCAGTTAAATAAAATAATAATTTAAAATATCTTCATAGTTTTGTGCTAGACTTTTGCGAGACTTTCAATTTGGTCTTAAATTTTGTTTGAAAATGGTATTAAAAAGTCTTAAAATGTCTTAAATTTAACTTGGTCAAACCTGTAGATACCCTGCATACAGTGTATTGTTGGCTGTTGCTACAAATATACCCATGCTACTTATGACTGGTTTTGTGGTCCAGGGTCACATATGAGCAACAATATTGCTTGATATAATACACATAAACATTCCTCCATACAGATACAACACACTCAAACATACAGTGGTTATTTATTTCAAGCTCTGTTCCAAGCCTTGTGGGCTGATTTGCATTGTATTATCTAGGTAGGCAGCTCACAAGTCACAACTAAGCAAAATTTTTAGTTAGTCTTCCTTAGTGCTCTAAGAATGTTTGCATAAGGTTAATGCTTCACTATGTCTGTGAAGGGAAGGTAATAATGAACCCTGAAATGGAAACTCTCTGTATTTCATCACTTACATGACATTCTTTCTGAAATTCCATTTCTATTCTGCAATCTTTAGCAAAAATTATTTTATACTCCACAACAAGATGTACATATGTGCACTAGAAACGTAACCGTTTCTAGTAAGGCATTTTACTTTGTTGTTCATATCTGTTATGTTCTCTGCCATTTGCTTTGTTTCAGTTGGACCACCATATTGCCTCCATATGAGAGTCAAGTTCTACTCCTCAGAGCCCAACAACTTGCACGAGGAGCTAACAAGGTTCATTCTTTTTATACCATTAACAATGTACTAATATATTCACACCTGTACTGTTTCACTCACTCTTTTTATTTACATTGTCTCTTGTAGATACCTTTTTGTACTACAGTTAAAGCAGGACCTTTTTAGCGGCAAGTAAGTGAAGTTATTTTGAATCTTCAATGTTAAAAATGAATGATATTTGATATTTACAAAAAGCAACGGGTTGTCTACATTGACACAATTTCGTTTTTAAACATACAGTGGCTCCCAAAAAAGTTGTAAATCTTTGATAAATGTCTCACTGTAACGAAGTACTTTGAAAAAACACTTTTTGTAAATCTTAAATTTCTTGTGACTTTGTCCAGGTTAGAGTGCCCATTCGACACAGCAGTGGAGTTGGCTGCTTATGCGTTACAGGGTAAGTGGCAGAACTGTATGTTTCTTGAAATCAGTGTACAAAATTTGTAATTTTCCTTTCAAAAGTTTGGTGTTGGTAAGTGTGTGTGAAACAGCCATTACTCCGGTCTTCAGTACCACATGATCCTTCAGAAATCATGCTGATTTGGTGCAGAAGAAACATTTCCTATTATTGGTAATGTTGAAACCTGTTGTGCTGCTTCATATTTTAATGGAAACCGTGATACGTTTTTTTAAGGATTCTTTGAACACAGCGTTCATAGAACAGGTTTTATTTGAAATAGAAAACAATTTGTAACATTCATAAATCTATTTACTGCCAACATGTCTTTGCGAATAAAAGTTTTAATGTCTTTCAAACCTTTGAACTGTAGTTCATATTACACAGCATTTACACATTCTTTTAAAGGTGACATTTCATGAAAATCTCATTTCCGTGTTTAGTTGCTAATAATTGGGTCCCAAGTGCATCTACCAAACCAGAAAACGTGAAAAAAATCAACCCATTAATTACTTTTTGGTAAGCCTATTTCTGCAAGCTTGTAAAAAAAAAAAAAAAAAAAAAGAGCCGCTCAGCTTTCGCTCCCCCTGTGATGTAGAAAGGGGATCTTATTATAAAATTTCCGCCCCTTAATCATCATAAACGTCAACATGCAATTTCTTTCCTAGCTGGTTACCTTTACAGACATAACCAACTGTTTTTGTAACTTGTGTGTAACAAACTTCTATGTATTTGACAGTTTAAGCGCAATAAGAGCTGAAAGAGAGCTTAGTTTAATACACAAAAGCCATGTGGCAGACGCTCTCTGTGCGTGTGCTTCGGATGTGTGCACTCAGAAAACCGTATACCAGAAGTTTAAACTATTATGGTATAAAATGCAGGATTTCAGCATGACAGACATGATAATCAAAACCAAACAGATGTTTTTAGCGGAGTACCTGCAGAAATTTGAGTCACAATGGTTTGAAACATTTCTCTCTCATTCTCAAAAATCTCATTAGTGTGGGTCTGAATGAAAGGGCTTCTAATCCCCCTCTTCCTACTGTGCTCTCTGATCTTCTACATAACTGCACAGTGCTCTGCTGTCATTTAGAAACTTTTTTTAATACTGACTTGGAAACACAGTCCTGTAATCAAGTTTTGAGGGTCATTTCCCGACATGTTTTATCTGTTGGAGAAAATGATTTGTCCTCGTTCTTTCTAATCATCTCACCACCCATAGCTGCTGTGGAACAGCTTGAACTGAGTTGCAACATTATAACAAAAGGCACAACCAGTTACAATACCTTTCTGCAAACAGTTTTTTTTACCAAAACTACTTTTTTTTTTGTTGTTAACCCGTGAAACCTTTATCTTTCAGCTGAATTGGGCGATTGTGATCCTGCCGACCACGGACTTGACCTGGTGTCAGAATTCCGCTTTATCCCAAACCAGACAGAGGACATGGAAGTAGCCATCTACAACACATGGAAGGAGTGCAGGTATAAATAAGGGAGCTCATTCTTTAAAAACGTACCTCCTATCCACACATTATGACTCCTTTTAAGTAAGTGCTTAGAGAGGAAATATAAATGTAAAGAAGGTGAATGAATGTAAATGTGTGGGTCATCACCTCTGACTCTTCCTGGATCTCTCCTGTCTACTCAGCCAAAGCTCTACTGTTGACTCTAAACACTATGTATGTGATTTATGACCCATCAGTGTAATCTCGGCAAACTGTAATCTACAGCAGATGTGCAGCAGCTCGGGTTGTTTAATTTTTTTCCTCTTTAAATCTTGCTTTACCCTGTTCTTCTGTCGATGTCGCAGGGGCCAGACGCCAGCGCAAGCTGAGATAAACTACCTAAATAAGGCCAAATGGCTGGAGATGTATGGGGTGGACATGCATATGGTCAAGGTATGCATTTGAAGCATGCAAGATTTAAAATCAGAAGGGGGACTTTTCTTCAATCTGGATATATCCAGAACCTTATCTGTTCTTTATGTTACTCCCTCCTCTAGGCACGAGACGGAAATGAATACAGCCTAGGTCTGACCCCCACTGGAGTGCTCGTGTTTGAGGGGGAAACTAAAATTGGCCTGTTCTTCTGGTAAGTGCTCCCTCACCAGCTCTTTATAGCTGAAATGTGTCATTTCTGCATCAATAGCAGCTACAAAAAAACCAAAAAAAAAATTCAGAAAAAAAAAACTGGGTTCCTGTGGGCCCGTTGAGGTGGTAATTCCTTTCTATAAAATTTAAGGTATTAAAAAGTCTTAAATATCTTACATGGCATAAGAAAGATCTTAATTTAGCAGGAAACAGTAATTGTGATGTGGCTTAATGTGATCTTCCTCATTTATTTGAAAGAGCAGCTGAAAGTACTGAAGTATAAACATTTAAAAATAAGAGTCCCAGTGTACTTCAGGCTTGTTTATAATTAAAAGTTACCCATTTTATGCATAAGATATATTTTTACTTGTCAGTTTTGACTAATATATTTTATCTGCCATGTAATTAAACAAACTCTTGTGGCTTTTTTCTGGGCTGCCCATCACAGGAAAGAAAGACCAAAAACACATTCAGTATATAGATTTTCTTAGTATTGCCACAATAATCTGTACTCTTTCTGTAAATGGATTATCATTGTATCAGCAAAATATCATATCACACGATCTTGTGAGCATAATTCATTTGTATTGATACAGTTGAAGTCAAAAGTTTACATACACCTTGCAGAATCTGCAAAATGTTAATTATTTTAACAAAAAAGAGGCATTTTGTATTTAGTTAAACGATACAAAAAATATGTTAACATATAGTCAACTAGAGAAAATAATAGTTGTATTTATAAAAATGACTCCGTTCAAAGGTTTGCATACGTTTGATTCTTAATAATTTATCCACAGCTTTTTTTTTTTAGTGATAGTTGTTCATGAGTCGCTTGTTTGTCCTGAACAGTTAAACTGCCTGCTGTTCTTCAGAAAAATCCTTTAGATCCCACAAATTCTTTGGTTTTTCAGCATTTTTGTGTATTTGAACCCTTTCCAACAATGACTGTATGATTCTGTGATCCATCTTTTCACACTGAGGACAACTGAGGGGCTAATATGCAACCATTACAGACAGTGCTGGCAAAAGTTACTTTTTAAAAATAATGTATTACAATATCGCATTACTCCCTAAAAAAGTACATCACTTAGTTACTTTTTATGGAAAGGAATGCATTACGTTACTTTCTAAATCTGGGCAGGGCTTGCTTGTTTGTTTTTTAAATGTTTAAATGTAAAAGCCCTTTCACACCAAAAGCCTCAGGCTGAAGTAAAAGTAAATTTACATATTAACATAAGCAATGTTTAGTCCTCATTGAATGTGTGTTAATTTGTGTTAAATATAATATTAAGAAATGCATGATTTATTTTGAGATTGTATCAGTTTTGTTCTGAATGGGCATGCAGTGTTTATTTTATTTTGGCAGGTCTTAAAAAATCTGCACCTAACCACAAGTTTAGTAACACTTCTAACTGTTGTGTCATACTTCAGTAATCTGACAATGGCCATTTTATCTAAAGCAAACTGGTTGTTTACACAGGCCCAAGATCACACGTCTGGACTTTAAGAAAAGCAAACTCACCCTGGTGGTAGTGGAGGATGACGAACAGGTAATGCAGGAGACAGAAGAGGTAAAGACACATCTCACCCACACAGACACGCACACACATACAGGTTTACTCATCATTAGCTTGTGGAGGGTGATCAAAAACAGTATGCACATATTTAAATGCAAATGTAGCTTAAAGTTGATATTAACATGCACCTTAAATATGTCTCCTGTGACCACTTCTGGCTTTGTGATCAAATGGTTGTTTTTTTCATACATAACTAGCAAGTTTAAAAGCAGGTGCTAGGCATGTAGTTGGTCCTTCAAAGTTGTTTATTAGGACCCATTTATGTTTATACTACAGATGTGATGTAGCATCCACTTTTGCAGTTCAAACTGGAGTAATGATGCTAAAAAATAGTTTTGATCACAGGAATAAATTACATTTTAAAATATATTCAAATAGTCTAATAAAATATTTCAAAATTTTACTGTTTTTGCTGTACTTTGGATCGAATAAATGCAGGCTTGGTGTGCAGAAGAGACTTCTTAAAAAAACATTAAAAATTAAAACATTAAAAACGTGTGTTTTGTGTATTCAGGAACAAACCACTTTGTTTGTGTCTAAGAAAATGTGTGTGTACGTGCTCTTGCTGAGACTGTTGGCATCTCTCCAGCTTGAGTTAATAAACGACAGTCTCCCTTTAGGCATGCCTGGCATCTGAAACACTTCACACTTTATAAAGCACTGGAGCTGTGAATGTGCGGACAGAACTGCCCATCACTCTTAAGTCTGAACATATACAATAACACTGTCAGTCATGTCACATGATGGAGTCCGATAGTTAGCAAAGGTGTATTTTGATGGGGCTTGGGTTTGGTGCACTGCGATATGTGTTTCTGTTGAGTCTGGAAATCTGTTGTAATTAATTCCAGCATCAATTCATTCACTGGTGTGACCAGTAATAAAATGTTTTAGTCGTCTCTGTCCTGTATGAGCTTGTACAAGGTCTCCTTGAGATGTATGTCAGTGATTGCTGCACATTGAGTCCCCCAGACTCCACAGGTCACTGATGAGGTTGTGCCTCAGCGGTAGAACTGATAAAAGCCCCAGACAGAATTTGATTTGCTCAAACAGGGCACATAGAAATTAGATTGAGCAACTGGAGGTATCTGTTTTTTGTCTGTCTTAGCTTCCATTCCACAGGCTTTGACTGGTAGCAGAGACAAATAACACTCTTGGTCTGTTTTCTAATTATCTGTTTTAAAGACAGCATCCTAACCTAAATGGAAAAACATCAAGGACTGTTTTGAAATGCTTTACATAAGCAGTAACTAAAATAGTGCTACTTGCGCACTTTTTTTTTTTTCTGGTAATAATTTTTTGGTAAAACTTTACAACACGGTGTCATTTGTTAACATTAGTTAATGTATTAACTAACATGAACAAGCAATGAATGACACATTTGTTAAATTTTTAGGGACCAAGCAACGAAGGTGTGAAGGCACCTATTGTATTCGTTGGTTTCTTTCGCTCTTTCGTCTTTCTTTTGAGTCTATGGCAGGAAAGTTTGTGAAAGTTGTGAAATTTAGCACACAATGATAGAGGACAGTCCCAACATTAACCATAGCAAGTTTAAAGTTTCTAACTCCAAAACTCTCTAGCGCAACCGCTTGTCCAAAGTTTCAAACGTTTTATGCTAATAACTTTTGAAAATTCTTTTTTCTTCTGAAACACCAACATTTAACAATCGTAAGCTTTAGTTTTTTTGCTATTTTTAATTTTTTGCTATTTTTAAATCCCCATCACGTGCGTTCAGCTGGAGCGGCAGTTAATACACACAGCCTTAAATCACTGACAAGCTACGCCAAATCGCGCTGAAAATCAAATTCGATTTTGAGCACGATTTGGCGTGGCTTGTCAGTGATTTACGGCGGGGTGTTTAAATTGCCGCTCCAGCTGAACGCACGTGATGGGGATTTACTACTAATCAAAGTACCGGCTTCATTGACTAAACGTGCCTCACAACATCGTTCGATTAATCGTTGCAGCCAAAGTCTACCTGCAGTGTTTTGACGCAGTGTCACCTAGTGGTCAGGAGATATGAAAAATGGCTATTTTTGCTTTTTGAATGGTTCTTTAGATTCAGTACACCATTGCATGTTACATTATTTGAATTTTGTCATAAAATGCTACATTTTACAAATGCATTAGAGTATTGTTACAAAACTCAGTATGTGTCTTCGGCACCATGCCATGTACTCAAAAAGTTTGGGGGTAGCGCCTCCTTCTGGCTAAAAGAAATTTTCCAAAAATGCTAATAATGTTGAAAAATTGGGCTATTGTAATAAAACTGGTCTCAATATATTCTTTGGGTAATGCCGAGAACATCAATATCATTTATGCCAAAATTGGCCGATCTTCTTGTCCGCCATTTTGAATTATGTTGAAAACCTACTTTTTTTTTTTAAACTCCTCCTAGACCGCTGGTCCAATTTTCACCAAATTTGACTTGGATCATCTTCAGACCATGCTGGCATCAATGAATTTGCTGGAAAGATGTCAAACTGCAGCTGAGGCTGTATCTCTGCAAAGCTTTGACATATTTACAACAAACTTGTGTAAACCTTACACTGACCATGCCACATCAATTTGGTAGCAGCGCCACCTATTGGTCAAAAGCAATACAACATTCACAGGGCTCTAGACTAACTTGTTGCACTGGTTGCACTGATGCGCCTAACTTTTTTTCTTAGGTGCACCAGCACAAAAGTTAGGTGCACCCAAATTTTCACCCGCATCACATTTAACACCGCAGTTTTACAAGTGTTCGCAATTTGCACAAACGTCTTTTTTTTCAATGTATCTGCGATGACTCCTATAAATTGGGGGCACGCGACATCATTGCTGTACGTCGGGTTTACGTTCAAGCCATTTTTCTTCGTAAGAATTATTTCGGACTTGAATTTAGTGAAGGGAAGTTCTTCTTTTGCAATATTGTAGGCAACGTTAAACTTAATTATCATTTCGGCCTCATCTGATGATCTGTTGGAGAGGGGACACTTGAGCAGTGCATTTATCGCGGCATGCAATGTGTTTTATAGATGCATTGTGCTTTTTCAGCGTTTCAATTCTAAATGTATTAGAACCAGTCACAAATGCGCTACTGCCGGCCATGGTCTTCCCACACTCTTTACAGTAAATACAGTGCATTATATTATCGGCTTTACTGTATCTTAGCCAGGGAAACTGGTCAAGCCACTCTTTTCGAAATGTATACACTTTACCCCTTTTAATTTCAGTGGGCTCGGACTCGATCGTATGTGGCTCATTATCTAATGCCGTCTCCGGACCAGGGCTTGGGAGGTTGATGGCTCCGTGTCAGAGCATTGATTATGATTTTCGGACGGATCAGGCCCTAACTTAACATTCTTAACGAAAAAGCTGTCAAACGTTCTTTTCATCTGCTCTCATAATCTGCGGCTACATCCACTGTTTACCTGATGGGCTACTCACCTCTCTCTGTCTGACTGCATCGCATGCATTTTCAAACGTACACACACGTATAGGAATATCTGGACCACGGCCAATCAGAGGGGGTGGGGGATCCGCCCTTCACTATCTCTGATTGGTTTAGACCACGATATGGGCCTAATGTGTGTCTGTTGTTGAACAACAGGGAGACTTTAAGAGTCACGGAGTTTCATTTTTTTTCCTCCTCGAATGGCTGGTCGCACCGGTGCAACCTTTGATTTTTTTTTTTGTTGCACCATTGAGAAATTAGGTCGCATGTGCGACCAAATTGGTCGCACTCTAGAGCCCTGATTCATTAACCATTAATAATGAAATTTCCAAAAAATGCTAATAACTTTTGTTTGCATTAGTTGTTTTTTTAAGAACATATGTCAGAACGTTCTTGATTTTAAATCACTTTATGCCTCATTCCTTTTGTAACACCAAAGAAAAAATTTGTAGTAGATTTGCTCTTACATTTTGACCTCTACCGTAGGGGAAGGAGCAGGAGCACACGTTTGTCTTCCGGATGGACCATCCGAAGGCTTGCAAGCATCTGTGGAAGTGTGCCGTAGAGCACCATGCCTTCTTCCGCCTACGTGGCCCGGTCCAAAAGAGTTCAGCTCGCTCTGGGTTCATCCGCATGGGCTCACGTTTCAGATACAGGTACGTTTTCTAGAGTTCATTAGTCATTCGTCCATCATGAGTGTCTGGCAGATAATAAAACAGAGAACATAATATCCTACAGACTTGGGACAGTGACTCAGAAGCTTAGCACACACTAAAACCACTCAGCCAGCTTAGCGCACACTAAAACCAGCAATTGCATGGCAATGCCCTGCTGCAAGCATTGCAGAGGCGAGCACCATTTGCATGACCAAGCACCACTAAAATCTATTTGAGGTTACTTGGTTTTGTTGAAAGCGGCCACATATTGATGTTTCCTATTGTTTGCTATATCAGATTTAATAATTGTGTACTATTAATTTGCTGGATTGAGTTTATTTTAATGCTTTTAAAAATGTTACTTTCGCATCTGCAGTGGCTTCAGTAGAGACACGTGTTCTCTTCTGATTTCAGTATAAACCCTTTCTAATCATGCCCTGTGGTTAGTTGAATGTTATTTTCTTCTTCCCTGGATTGAGACAGGACTTCCTGTTTTTTTATAGGTCCTCCTAACAATATCTGCTGCTAGGTTGTAAATCGTAGTATGGTCTGCCCCCAGGCACGTATGTGTGTGTGTGTTGGTTGTTCTTACTATGGAATTGTATCTTATCTCCAGCTGCCAGCCTGGAGCTTTGACGCTGTCCAGTTTGGCTTCCTATTGGCCAGGCTTTTTGTTTGCCTGCTATTTTAGCACTTATTCTTGCTCCAGAATTAACCTGTTTTTACGTCAATGAATTCACTTATCTTTAAATTCACCTGTGTGTGACTAGTTTTTATGTTGAATTGTTTGCTTATGCTGGTTGGTCTGCTTATCCTCCAAAGAACAGTGGCTTCTCTCTTTCAGACAACATTAGACTTTCATTACTCTGAGCCTGTAAAAGTAAATACCTGCAGTCTTATCGAGTCAGCGGGGATTTATCAAGATGTGTGTAACTGACGGTAATTTTTTTTATTTGTGGGAAGTGGGAAGACAGAATATCAGACAACTAAGGCCAACAAAGCTAGACGATCTGCTTCGTTTGAAAGAAGACCAAGTCGCCGTTACTCTAGAAGGACCATGTTGAATAGAGGTGAGAAAATGTTCTGTTGGAGGTTTTAAACTGGCAAAATGTAGTGATACTGCAAACATTTTCTGTATCAGCTTGTTCAGACATTCTCAAATTTAAGACCAATAGGTTTTTTTTCTTCTAATTTTAATTTATTTACATATTTTTATTTATTTATTCTTTTGATCCCAACAAGTAATAGTCCAATTAATTTCAATGAACCAGTGATCATTTTTAAACAGTTATCAAATAGTTGACTGTTGCTTCACTACAAAAGCCCATTTTTGCCACTGAAAAAAAAAGAAGTTTGTGACATTTTATCTCGCAATTCTTTTTTTCTCAGAAATGCATGATACAAAACTGCAATTTTTATTTTATTTGTTTTTTGTTTTTTGTTTTTCCTCAGATTTGTGAGAAACTCGCAATTCTGAGAAAATATCCATCTCTTTTCCTCTCAGAACTGGACATTATAACTTGCAATTGTGAGTTTATATCTCAATCTTCTAAGGGGAAAAAAATGTCGCAATTCTGACATTATTTCTTGAAATTGCAAGTTTATATCCTGCAATTTTGACTTTAGAACTAACAAATTTAATATAAAGGAGTTTATATCACGCAGTTCTGAGGGGGAAAAAAACAGTCAGAATTGCAATTTTGCCTTTCTCACAATTGTGAGTTTATATCATGCAGTTCTAAGAAAAAAATCTTGCAATTCTGACTTTATTTCTTGCAATTGCGTGTTTATATCCTGCACTTCTGACAATAACTCACAATTGCGAGTTTATATCACACAGTTCTGAGAAAAAAAGTCGATCTTGCAATTCTGACTTTGTTTCTTGCAAGTTTTCAATCTTGCAATTTTGACTTTATTTCTCTGAACTGCAAGTTTATTCTTTATTCAGTGTGGTTCAGACAGGCTTTCATACTTTACTGCTTTGAGTCATACGTACTATTTGGAAGCCCAAACACTGTTTTAGTTCCATGCACATAATTCTTTTGTGACTTTAGCTTTATGTGATCTTACATAACACCATTTTTTTGTTTCCCCGCAGGTCCTAACAAATCCTCAGAGTAAGTATTTTACTTTTCTGCATTGTGCAATGGAATTCTTATGGCTCTCGTATAGTGATGAGGTGACTTCCAGTTTCACCATCAGTCTTAAAGTATGTGTCATTTGAAAGCACACAAACACACTGTTCAGAGCTTCTATGGAATCCATTGTATTACTACACTAGTGTATACTGGTAACTATAGTAGTATTACTATTATAAAGTTTATAAATGATGAATAATTGAATTGTTTTAATTTTATACTAAAATGGCCCACAAGGCAATCAGTATTGTACTGAGAGGTGTTTTTCTGAATTATTCTTTTACACTGACATGTAAAAGCATTCTAAAGTCATTTTGCTTTACAGAGATGCTGTCAAACAATCATTTTTTTAAGCGTAATTTGAATGAAATATAAAATATTAAGTATTATTACTGCTGTTTTATTTCATTCTTATTACAGGGGCAAAATGCATCACTAGTCTGTCAGCTTAAGCACATGCTGTCAGACTGAGTGTTCCACATTAGTCTTATAAGCACCCCTACTTAGACTGTGATTCAGCTGGTGTTAAAGGTGCAAATGTGAACAGAATCATGTGCAGGCACTTTTGTACTGCTGATTTATGGGGAATTTTCAAGACTCATGCTGTGACTAATACAACAATGCTTCCCAAGTATTGTATTTTTTAAGATCTGGTCACATGTGGAAAACACCATCAGGAATGTCTTGGCTGACCCTGATCCAGTGTTGCTTTGACATGACCAGATTTTCTGGGCACCTTTATAAAAGGACCATCATTGTGCTGCCTACTGAAGTCAGTCAACAGTAGCTCATAAACCCTGACATTAGTTTTAATATCACTTACATTTTCTCTTTCCACAGTAACCACAATAATGGAGTGAGCCCAAGCTTAGAAACAAAGGTAGTACCTTCTCTTTCTGTTCTATCACACTCACACAAAAAAAATTAAATAGATTAAAAAGACAACACTTCTTTTAAATTTCACTAATATTACACAAATTAAATTTTAAACATTTAAATTATCTCACCAACCACAATTTTAATAATAGAAATAAATGTTAATTGTGAATTTGGCACATACTTTTGATCACCTGTTTGTTTATCGCTGTAAATGATTCAGCAAGTTTATTTGTTACTGTATACTGCATATTTTAAATAGTTTAATCTGAACTACTTCTTTTTGACTATGCATTTACTCGTTTGCTTTGGAAAGCCTGTTGCTTTGAGTTTTTGCAGTACCTAAATGCATCCCACACGCTTCTCTCCTTAGCCCACCCAAACACGGCCTCCCCGGTCCGGTATGCCTGTGGTCAGCAGCCCGCCCTCTGCACCAGGCTCCATGGAAATCGAAACCCTCCCCAGGAGTCCCGGAGGCAGCCAATCGGACAAGAGGAGGTGAGCTTCTCACAATTTTAATGCAATAAGACCTCTAAGCAGGTTAATCTGATTCCCTGCTGTTACTTCAGGCTCCCGCACAGCCAGTTAACATCATTTTGGAAGAGTGCAACATCTGTATAAATGATATATTTGGGCTGTTTGGCGCTGCTGCTGCTAGTGTGTTGGTGAGCTGGTGTGAGGTTGTGGTGCTAGCTGGTGACTGGTGCTGAAGGTGCTTTGTGCTGTTTAGCTTTGACGTTGAGCAGATGGCTGCTTCAGCGCAGGAGAAAACGCCTGCTGGGCTGACAACAACAAACTCTCTCTTGATGTGAAAGGCCTGTCTTTCTCTCAAGCTCTTTTTTTCCCATCTTGCTTTGTCTCCTGAGGCTGTTTTTGGGGTTATTGTGCTGTGCAGAGCTTTGCCCTAAACTTGAAATATTGAAAAGAAATGAAATCAGAAGGTGGGATTATCGTGTGAGTGTTGGATATGTTGTCCTGTCTTATGAAAATTTGATCCTCGTTCCGTGATGTTATAGTTATTTTTTTGTCTAAACTTTGTTCTAGTCTGATGTTCTGAAACCCCAGTGGCCTTTTCATAAGGCAAGGTATGTACACTCCTCCTGTTTTCAACCCTTCATAGACTCGCTTCAACCAATCAGTGAATTTCTGAGGGAGTCTTTGTGATTGGCTTTGAATCTTTTATTTTTCCTCTGGCTGGGCAAATCAGTATCTGCTTCAGTTCTTGATTCTAGTCCAGACCAACCCAATCAGTGGGGTAGTCCAGTGATCTTATAGTAGGGTGTAACAGCAAGCTGGAGCAGTCAACATTCTGTCGTTGACTTTGTGACTGTCCTGTCCTTCCCTTCATCGAAACTGAAACTAATACATATAGTCTCAGTACTAGTACCTTTGCTTGGCAAGTATAAGATGGAATCAACAAACAGGTGGACATTCCTTTCTGATGACAATTTCTAACTTCTATCTTGATTCTTATTCATTTGTATTAAGCTCCTCACTAATCAAACACAACCCCTTCTGTCTAAACTAGTAAATAAAATAAAACTATTTTCTTGCCTTCAATTTTGTTTACTCAAGTACCTCTTTTCTTGTCACCTTGCATCTGTCTCACCATCTGCTTCTTCATGACCTTGCACATTTTTATAACAATAACAGTTATTTTATTATATTTTTTTACTAGCAAATTTTAATTAGTGTTAACAGAATAATTCATAAATGGTAAGCTAAGCTATGAAAGTACTTTGTACAATGGCTGTACAACCGTTTCAAACAAAAGAAATATGTTGACAACTTATACAAGCTATACTCATGCATAAAAATTACATAGTACATGCATACTACTTAGCTAATAATAGTTTAATATTAAACAGTTAGCACAAGTGAGATGTCCAAAACTTCAGAAATGTATGTTGGATGACTTTCATCTTTTATGACTAGTCCCACAATGTTCTGGAATCTTCCATAAAACACTAAAATATTACAGAATATTCTAGAATGCTACAGAAAAGCAAAATATCTTAAAGGGTTAGTTCACCCAAAAATGTTGTTACAAACCCGTAAGACCTTTTTATCTTCCGAACACAAATTAAGATATTTTTTTGATGAAATCTGACAGCTTTCTGCCCTATATATTTACTTATAAATTGATGCAACAGTGTCTTGCAAAAATAGTCATACCTATTCATTCCTTTCATGTTTTATGTTGAAGCCTTATGTTAAACTGCTTTAAAGTACTTTTTCCCTACATCAATCTACACTCCATAGACCACAGTGACATTGCACAAAACAGCTTTGCAAATTTAATGATTTCATTGCGTATGTATTCATACCCTTTTCTGGGACACTTGAAATTTAGCTCAAGATCTTTCATATTGCTTGTGGATGTTACTACACTTCTAGTGGAGTTAACCTTTAGTAAATTCCAAAACCAAGCCCTCAAGCCCTGTCAAAAGAACTGCCTTTTGAGCTCAGAAACAGATCTGAGGAAGAATTCAGAAATAAATTCTACTGTGTTGAATGTTTACAAAAGCATGTAGTCTCTATTATGCATAATGGAAAAAGTTACTAGGACTCTTCCTAGAGCTGGCCTCTTGCTCCAAACTGAGCAATTGGTGGAGAAGGGCTATGATTAGAGTGGTGACCAAGAGCCTGATGATCACTCTAGTTGAGCTCCATGATCATATATGGAGATAGAAGAAACTTGCAGAAGGACAACCATCACTGCAACACTCTACCAATCTGGTCTTTATGGTGGTGTGGCCAAACTCAATCCTCCCCTTAGTTAAGACATGTAAAACCAACTTGAAATTTGCAACAGAGCACCTAAAAAAAAAACTCTCAGACTGTTAGAAACAAGATTCTCTGGTCTGATGAACCTCAATTCCAAGCATCATGTTTGGAAGAATACCAGTCACTGCTTATCACCTGCAGAGTACTATCCCAAAACTAAAGTGTGCTGGTAGCAACATCATGCTGTGGGGCTGTTAGCGGCAGGGACTGAGGGACTTATCAGAGTAGAAGGAAAGCTGAACACAGCCAAATATAAGAAAACCCAGTCCTGAGCATTTCGAACTTCAGACTAGGCAGAAGGTTCTCCTTCCAAAAGGACAATGACCCTAAGCACACAGTAAGAGTGACAACTCTGTAAATGTCCTTAAGTGGCCCAGACAAAGCCTAGGCTTGAACCCAATCAAACTTTTCTGGAGAAACCTGAAAATGTGCATCTGCCCCCATCCAAGCTGACAGAGCTTGAGAGGTGAAAAGGTGAGGAGAAGAATGGCAGATAATTGCCAAATGCAGATGTGCAAAACTTGTCACATCATACCCAAAAAAACTTAAGGCTGTAAAGGTGCTTAAATTAAGTACTAAGTTAAGGGTATGAATACTTTGCAAATTTATACAAAAAAATGAAACATTGCATAAGTTGTCACAAATCTGTTTTGTGCTTTGTCATTATGGTGTATGGAGTGTAGACTGACATGAACAAGTTATTTAAAGCAATTTAACATAAGGCTGCAACAAAACGTGAAAAAAAAAAAAATGAAGGGGTATGAATGCATTCGCAATACACTGTGCATGAAAATAAATAGTTAAATAATTTATATGGATCAACTAATTCATAAAAAGAAACGTCAATGCAAATCAGACAACTCCAGGTGTTCATTGTTGAATGCAATGAGGAAAGATCCTGAAAAGTAGTTCAAGAAACATTAGCTTGAACTCTGAAGATAAAATTAACTTATGCCTCCTTTGCAGGTAAATTTATGTTTGAACTTTTTTTTTTTTTTTTTTTTTGCGGTCTAGGCTGTTTATCCTCTCCTGCAGGTAGCTAGATAGAAATCTGATGCATACTCTATTACTCATGTTATATTCAGTGCAGTGTTGCAATGCAGTTTCAAAGAGTAAAATTTCATAATCAGGAAATACGTTTTCTATAGTGCATTCAAACTAGTGCAGTCCTCTATAAATGATATAGAATTTAATATATCTACAGCCTATTATCATCCGCCTTAGTTCCCTCAATTTTTTCCTCTTGTTTTGTCTTATGGTCTGCTCTCTTCACGTTGCCTACCCTTTTCCGACTTCTGCACATCAGACTCTACCGTATTCCTGTCCCTCGTGCTAACACTCCCCCCTCCTCCACTGACCCATCCAGGCTTTCCTCCCCCCCTCAATCCCATCACTGACACCAGCGTGACCGACAGGCACCTCCCTGCACCTCCTCTCAAACACGGATGCTGCCGCAGCCCCTCCACCCCCACATTCCTCGGATACAAACTGAGCGCCAAGGAACGCCGGGATAAAAGGCATATTCTCTGACTGAGATCAAGCGAAACTACCTGGGCTAAAGTCTTCCCCTCGCTTTAACCACAGAAAGTGTTCTGTGCCCTTCCCCTCTGAGACTGAAACCAGCCAGAGAGATGAGATAACTTTCATGGGAGAAGCCTGAAATCCTTACTGTGGCTGTACTTTCAATGACAGTGACTTGGTCATGATTCAACCAGCTTTGTCATCCAGGAAGTATCCTGTTGACATTTATTTGAGCTATTTATTTGATATTTAAGTTATGCCTTGATCATCATAACCACACTTTTACTTGATTGTTTAGGCCTGCTATACTTTTAAAACAAAGATATTGGACACTTTCCACAAATAGGGTACAAAGTAGAGCACGTAACACTTAAAAATGAAGTATTTTTTGTATGTGACTTTTAGAAATGTTGTTTGTATTTCAAGAGGAGATTTGATTTTGTTTATTAGCAATACAAAATTAATAAATAATAATAAATATAAACATTTATAAAAGAAAAACTAAAACACCAAAGTAGGTAACAGTCCTACTTACACTACTAGTCAAAAGTTTTTGAACAGTAAGATTTTTAATGTTTTTTTTTTTATCTCTTCTGCTCACCAAGCCTGCATTTATTTGATTCAAAGCACAGCAAAACCACTACAATTTTAAAATATTTTTACTATGTAAAGTAACTGTTTTCTATTTAAATATATTTTTGAAATGTAATTTGTTCCTGTGATTTCAAAGCTGAATTTTTAGCATCGTTACTCCATTCACATGATACTTTAAAATCATTAAAAGATTTTGATTTGCTACTCAAAAAACATTTATTATTATTGTTGTTATTATTATGTTGAAAACAGCTGAGTAAAAAAAAAAAAAAATCAGGATTGTTTGATGAATAGAAAGTTCAGAAGAACAGCATTTATCTGAAATAGAATCCTTTTGTAACATTATAAATGTCTTTTATCATCACTTTTGATCAATTTTTAAAGCATCCTTACAATATTTCTTTTTGGGAAAGAAATTATAGAAATGAATAGTGTATAATGTTACAAAAGCTTTTTATTTTAGATAAATGCTGAAAAGTGACACTGAAGACTGGAGTAATGCTGAAAATGTAGCTTTAATCACTGGAATAAATTACATTTTAAAATATATATTCAAATAGAAAACAGTTATTTTAAATAGTAAAAATATTTCAAAATTTGACTGTTTTTGCTGTACTTTGGATCAAATAAATGCAGGCTTGGTGAGCAGACGACTTGTGTGAAGATACTACTTTAAAAACTTCATTTAAAAACTATTGACTATTTCATATAAATTAAAAATAAACATTTTTTGTTCCTAAGTACATTGTGGATTTGTGCCTTTAGGGAGTAGGGAAAACCTATTTATGGAAAGTGCCACTAGAATGATATATTTTATTTCAGTATATCTCTGTGTGATCAGAATGATCTGATTGTTTAATTGCCCAAACATGAACTTTTGACAATTTACAGATATTTTAAATATTAGTAAATAATTTTTATCCAGTTAACAATGTGTAGTGCAGTATACACTGTTTTTAGTACAACTGTAACCAAAGGACAGATGTATCTTACATGGCTTTAAGATATTTGATTAAAATGAACAAACGGAAGCAACTTCCCATTGCATGTTTCAGTTTCTCTTTAGGTTTTTACTGTACATTTTTGCAAATGACAGACTTTGTCATTTCTCAACCTGGAAAGTTTTTATTTTATGCAGACACTGTGGGTTTAGTTAGCGTGGCAAGGAGTGACATGTCCAAAATTAAGCCTCCTTTGAACTTTAATCTCATTCTAGCCATTTATGGAATGTGACTCTGTTCCCTCCCTCGTTTTACTCAAGAAGAGAAAGAATATGTTGCTTTTCGTGATTCTAGTAAAGGCATTACTTGTGTGTGTGTGTGTGTGTGTGTGTGTGTGTGTGTGTGTGTGTGTGTGTGTGTGTGTGTGTGTGTGTGCGCGCCTGGTATTCATCAATACCAGTAGATTTTGACCTTGTGGGGACATTTCTCAGGTCCCCATGAGGAAACAGGCTTATAAATCATGCACAATGAGTTTTTTTTTGATGAAGTAAAAGTATGCACAATCTCCTGTGAGGGCTAGGTTTAGGTGTAGGGTGATAGAAAGTACGGTTTGTACAGTATGAAAACCATTACGCCTATGGAATGTCCCCATAAAACATGTAAACCCAACGTGTACGTGTGTGTGTGTGTGGTCTCTCAATCTAGATCTAATGGAATGTGTGTGGTCAGTTGGCGTGTGAGTCCATTAGATAACGGTCCATTCCGTTTGTGTTATTCAGTTTTGACTGTCTCTGCTCATTTTTGATTGTGAAGGTTTGATTATGCTGTTAGGTTTGTGCAACACATCGAATATAGAAATATATATTCATTGCCTAACACCGATCTGCTTTTGAGGACACTATCTTTCCTTTTTTTTTTTTTCTTTTTTTGGTTAAGTTTGACTATCACATATTTGAAATGTGATACTGTGCTATTGCATAGCTGTAACTTAAGCCTTGGCCTGGCCTCGAGCATTTTTGTCCAGGTGAGTCACATTTGTCATATATCTATCAATGTGCACCCTGTTTGAGCAGCACATACAGGGTTACATCCTGTAATTGACAGATGGTAATTAACCCTTTCATCCTTCTCAGCATGTCCTTGGTGACTGACCTCTTGGAGACATGCGTAGATGAGGTTCTTCGAGCCTCTGTTCCCATGGCGACAGCAGAAGAAGTGGGACCAGGTGCTGCTCATACCACCGCCAGCACAGCCTCAGAGGAGACGCTCTCTCTGACCGGTGGGTTAATGCATAGCAGATACAAATTAATTTACTGTGACATAAAAATAATCTTTAAAACAAACACTGTCTAAAATGTCTGCCAGTGCTTCAGATACTTTGGGATGCACTGGCAGAAATTTTGGACAGTGTTTGTTTTGAAGATTTTTTTTTTATTTCCTAATGAATTCATTTGTTCACAACAATTATAAAAAAGCTAAATTGTGCATCCAAAAATGTTATAATCTAAATGATAAATGTTGTTATAAATGTGCTTTTGTAACCTGGCACAGAAAAAGAGTTCATAGTTTGAATGGGTAAAAAGTAAACACTAATAATTTCTGCTTTCAGGATAGTCCACTTAGTGTCACATGATCCTTCAGAAATCATTCTAATATGCTAATTTATAATCAATGTTGGAAACAGTGCTTAATATTTTTTGGGACCTGTGATAAGTTTTTTTCAGGGTTCTTTGATGCATAACAAGATAAATAAATATGTTTATTCAAAATAGAAATTTTATGTATACTTCTCAAAAGTTTGTGGTCAGTACATTTATTTTTCTTTCTTTTTTTTTAAAGAAATTAATACTTATATTCAGGAAGGATGTGTTTAATGGATAAATATTAATTGCAAAGACTTATTTGTTAGAAAAGATTTATTCTTTGAATAGAATTTTAAAACTTTTTATTCATCACAGAATCAAAGAAAAAAGTAAAACAGGTTCCAAAAAATATTAAGCAGCTCAACAGTTTCAGCACTGATAATAAATAAGATCAGCATAGAAATGGCTGATGAAAATTCAGTGCTGCAACGCAGAAATAAATTATATTTTAAAGTATATTAAAATAGGAAACCAATGTTAAAAATTGCAATAATATTTCAAAATATTACTGTTTTCTGTATTTTTGATCAAATAAATACAGCCTTGATTAGCATGAGAAACTACATGAAAAAACTTTAAATATTACTGATCCCAAAATGTTGCACAGCAGTGTATATATTTAAATTTGTCATCTCTTTTATATAAGATATTAAATATAAATAAGTGACACAATACATGCTTTTATGAAACAAAGTACAACTTGCATTATATTTAACGTAATCTATTATTTGATTATTGTCTGTAGGGTTATAGTATTTTCATGCTCTGCCTTTCCATTGTGTGAACTGATTATCCCCAGAGTGAACATGTTTTAATCTCCACACATGCAGATGTGTTTCCATCTGTCTTGTCTGACCTCTCATTGTTTAATGATGCTCACTGAATCTGTTCTCATCCACAGAGGCTGCAGCTCGGCTCAAGCAACTAGAGATTGAAAACACTCCAGTGTCTGCTCCAGCCAGAATCAACATCAACTTCAACATGAACAACCAGGTCAGTTCAGCCATCTGGAAGCCCCACACACACACTTTTTTGTAAATGGTGTCTTTCAATATGTCCCCCCTCCACACATACACAAAGCATCTTATTAAAGCTGGACATAGACTTTAAATGCAAGGAGCAGAGATTGGGCCACTCTAACCTCAGGATGCACTTTTAAATTAAATGTGAATAGAGAAGATGATTACTCATGCAATTACTGCAGTCATTGATCTCTATATCTTTTCCAGCTCCGTGCCATTTAAGGTCTTTTTCTATAAAAAGCTGATGATTATTTCAGGCTGGCCTGTGTTTATTTATGCAAAAAGACAGAGTACAGACACACAGTGCAAGCAAATTCATAATCGGAACAAATTTAATGTTTGATGCTGACATGCTTTGGATTTTTTACAGGAGGAAGTGGCAAAACTGACAGAGAAAAGTTTGAATAGTGTAAGCAGCAGTCCTGTCCTGAACCAGCTTAAATCTCCTGAGGAACTCAAGAGCAACATCCTGAAAGCTCAGGCAGAGGCAGCTCTCAAGGTATTTAAACACATGACATTCATTTCCACTCGGACAGTTGGCTGTTTGTTCCACAAAGGAAGGGTCTTTGATTTAATGACTACATACAGTACATGGCTTATGACACCAATATGCTTATGTCAGGTATACTGAAGATATTGCATAAAGTGCTTGTATCCACCTTATTTTTCAACGTGGACGTAAGTCTATGGGTGAGACTTCCAGTTCTAAAGCCACTATGGGGAAGGAACGAGAAGTTTGTGTAGTAACCAAACCATTGTGCTCATAATTAAGATAATACATTAAAATAATATGGTAAGACACACTAATTTGCAATATCAAGCAGCAAACGTTTGGTACAGCTAAAAATAGCTGGACACGGATGAGATTGGAAGCCAGACCCATAAAATCTACAAATGGCAGTGCCCGCTCTTACAGGAAAAATAAGGTGGTTATGTTTTCAGGGCTCTACGCTTACTTTTCTTTTTAGGAGAACTTGTGTTTCTAACTTAAAAAATTTAAGAGCATAGTCAAAATTTCAGGAGCACATTCTAACCAATAATAAAAAATCTGATTTAAAAAAATTAGCCTTCCTATTACGAGGTGATATTTGACTCATTTAAGTGATTTACAGGGGGATTTTGTTTTTACCTTTGTTAATGGCATTTTCTAACTTTATTAAAAGTATATAATCTTTGTCAAATTTAAAACGAAAAAAATTATATATTTTTAAGCTTTTTAAAATTTCTAATTAACAGCATAAGAACAAGTAGGATAAGAATAAGTTACCAATCAAATGAAATCAATATTAACAAAAAATTGTATATGTTTATTGAGGATCAGAGGTATTTTCATGTTTATTTAGGATCAGAGGCATGAGTGCAATCAAATTCATAAATTCATGTTGAGATTATTGTTTTAAATATATATAATTCTGAATACAGAAATATTAAATAATTTAAATAAGTGAAAATATACTTTAAAAATGAAACTGAATCTGCCAGTAGGTGGTGGCAAATCACTGATTTAATTGCTGAATCATAATTCATCCGATTCGTTCGAACAGCTGATTCATTCAGGAATAAAACAAGTGACACTATTAATGGGGAATCATTTCACTAGATTCTTTTAAAAAACGCACATTCATTCATAAACGAAAACACTGCTGTGTTTGAGTGGAGATGCGCAGTGGCTCAGTTTTGACTTGTTTCAGACTATTTTTAATCAGGCAATAGTGTTATAGTCAGACAAATACTTAACAAAAACTTAATATTAACTTCGTTTATGTAACTGTTGTATCAAATCAATATCTCATTTACCAACTCCCTTAAAAATTACTAAAAGCTGTCACTCATTTTAGTTCATCGCGATCACATAAAGTTCCATTATAAATCAACTAAGCTCTCTACACTGAACAATGAATCTCTTATTTATACTCTCTCTACACTTTGTTTTTTTAGAAATGTCTGTGATACATTACTCAACATTGCAAAAATACATAGAAACCTTTGAAGCTCTCCTCAGCGCAAACACAAATATGCTGATTGGGTCAGTCGCACATGGTGCTCCTAAATATTTTTCCTAGTCGCACGCAGTAGTTTTCAGTCCCAAATGCAGGTGAAATGGTTCCACTGTAGAGCCCTGGTTTTGTAAATGTTCATCTCTGTTTAGGATTCTAGAGATGAGCCTGGACAGACTCCAGACAAGAACTGTAACCTGCAGGAGGCAGCAGCCAGGTATGATGTGTTTGTGACTTGTTGTAACAGTTGGGCACAAATAACCATGAGCAGTTACGAAATAGTTGCTTACTGTTTTAATAATGCAAAGAAGTCTGTCTTTTTATCAGATTGACTGGCCGTGGGGGGCGTATGGGAAGCACAACCTCTCTGCCAGTGAGTGGGAAAGCAGAGCGCCAGGAGTCCTGGGATCTGCTCAAACAGCCAGGCCTACTGCCCTGCTCTACCAGCAGGTGAGAACACAGCACTTAAAACCTAGTCAAAGTACAGTGAGAAGATTGTACTACAAAGAAGCATTGCTTTGTTGTTTGAGTGTGTGGATTAAGACATAGTAGGGCCATGTGAGTGACCCTGTGGGTCTATAATCCTCCTGGGACAGAGTCTGAGGCAGTGGAGCACAAGCAGGCAGAAACTGGGGCACACCCAGATTAAAGGGGCCACCTGGTCCTCCCATCAACAAGCCAGGACTTGTTTTATTTCCTCTGTACAGTATATGATCATACACTACCTTTCAAAAGTTTGGGGTCATAATGTTTTTTTTTTTTTCAGTAAGGTAAACTGATGAGAGAAAAATACAGTAAATACTGTTACAAAGGATTTATATTTAAAATAAATGCTATTCTTTTGAATAATATATGGATATAAAATAAATTTGCAAAAAAAATTGTTGCAGTTAGAATTAAATCTTTTATGCTGGTATATTATTTGGTTTAATCTTACAGAGAAATATTCTGCCATATCTGTCCTGCCCTGTTCACTCCCAACTTGCAGAAAATTATTGGAAAAGGTTTTCTTTTTTTTTTTTTGACACTTTTTGTTTCATTGTGACATTTATAAATGTAACATTACTGTGAGAATTTGCGCGACAAACAATACAATGTTACAAAATATAATGCAAGTTTTAATATTGATAAGAAATGTTTCTTAAGCATTAAATCAGCATATTAGAATGATTTCTGAAGGATCATGTGACACTGAAGTAATGACTGTTGGAGTAATGGCTGCTGAATACACTTTGTACTTTTTAAAATTTTAAAACTGACAACATTTTGTAGTAATATTTCACAGTATTACTGTTTTAACTGTATTTTTTCCTGGATGTTTACATATAGTCCACAAGAGAAAATAATAGATGAATTTATAAAAATGAACCTGTTCAAAAGTTTGCATTCCGTTGATTCTTAATACTGTGTTGTTGCCTGAATGATCCACAGCTGTGTTTTGTTTTGTTTAGTAATAGTCCCTTGTTTGCCCTGAACATCTAAACTTCCTGCTGTTCTTCAGGTCCCACAAATTCTTTGGTTTTCCAGCATTTTTGTGTATTTTAACCCTTTCCAACGATGACTGTATGATTTTGAGATCCATCTTTTTACACTGAAGACAACTGAGGTATTCCTATGCAATATTCCTATTACAGAAGGTTCAAATGCTCACTGATGCTCCAGAAGGTAACACGATGCATTAAGAGCTTTTGAATTTGAAGACCAGGGTAAATCTTCTGTTGCCTCTTAATTCATGGTTTTTCCTTCTGGAGCATCAATGAGCATTTGAACCTTCTGTAATAGTTGCATAGAAGTCCCTCAGTTGTCCTCTGTGTAAAAAGATGGATCTCAAAATCATAAAGTCATTGTTGGAAAGGGTTCAACTACACAAAAATGCTGGAAAACCCAAGAATTTGTGGGACCTGAAGGATTTTTCATAAGAACAGCAGGCAGTTTAACTGTTCTGGACAAACAAGGGACTCATGAACAACTATAACTAAACGAAAAAACAGCTGTGGGTCATTTAGGTAACAACATAGTATTAAGAATCAAGGGGATGTAAACAGGGTCACATTTTTATATTTTCAACTATTTTCTCTTGTGAACTGTATGTAAACATGCCATGTGAAATGTCTTATTTAGGTCAATACCAAATAAACAACATGCATTTTGTATGATCCATCTTATTTTGGTAAAATAATTAACATTTTGCAGATTCTGAAAGGGGAAAGTAAACTTTTGACCTCAACTGTATTTTATTTTTCTAACTGACAGCATGATCACAGATGATATCCATAAACCGTACTAGGAATTGAACCCAGAACATTTCATAATGTAGCCTGTGATTTACAGCTCATTGTTGCCATCTAGTGTCAACTGTTGATATGCAGTAACAGATGGGTCATGTGTCTGTGATCTGCCTGGAAACGTTTTCTTATGTAACCACATGTACTCATGCTAGAGATTGACTGCATGATTAGCTGTGTACATTGACCTGGAACCCTTCAGCTCTGATAGTCACATGATAAAAACAAAGAGTGTCTTAATGTGGAAGATTTTTTTTCTCTTTCCAACATCACATTTAGATGTCTGTAGAATCAAATAAACATTGTGTGATTGATGGTTACAATTATATACAATATGAAAATTAGGTGTTACAGAAAGGAACCAGAGATTAAATTATAATTCACTACTGATGCCTGCATCAGATGCTCAATTTGTAGACCCCAAAATTATAGGTTTGACACACACTGGCAAACTCTGCTGCCAAATGTGTAAATAATTTGTACCTTTACAATGGTACACACTTTGTCAGGACTCACTGGAACGCCGCTCTGCTCTGGTGGGAAGCAGTCCAAATGTGCACACATACACACACACACAACCCTATAATCAACTGTAATCACAAAGTGACCTTCAGTCATTTCCTAAAACACTTCATACAAGGTGTTTATAAGGTTCATTCAAGGGTGAACATTGTGATTTCCTGTGAGATTTCTTTTGAATGAACACTAATGAATAGCTTGAGAGGTGCTTTGAAATGCTCAAAGGTTTTCAGTGTCTTTGTGTTCATTTCCAGTGCTCAAAATCAAAAGGTTTGTGTCCAGAGCTCTTCTCAATAGGACCTCAATAGGACAAGAAGGAACTGAACATTTTCATCCACAGCTACAACCGCCATTGTTTTATCATATACGGCAGCTTCAAGATTCACTCAGAAAAAAGACTTGCGTTTATTCATGAAAGTGCTCACTCTATTCATTGTCTGTCCTCAGCTTGGAAGAGAATGCGGATGACTTCATCTCTTCTGTGCCGACTCTATCATCAGATCTAGTGAATGAAGCCCAGTCATCCAAGGTAACAAAAGTGGCTTAATGTCATTCCAGCTGCTGGCACACTGTAACAAGAGTCCACAGCAGCTGTCAGCATACACCATCATTTACTCACTCACCACTGAAACATGCTCTCCTATTCAGAGAAAATAAATCAGGCAAAACATCACTTTTATTTTCTTTGGCTGTCAAAGTGTGTTGAGGTTTTGCTGTTTACTCAGTGGTTCATCATGATTGTCAATACAGTGCTGTGGGGATGGCAACCCTTAGTTAGCATCCTCTGGTTCCCTCGACAGAAAGCCAATAGGATTTTTTCCCTTGGCTTTTGAATTATGCAGAAAATAAGATCTGTGACCCATAAAAATTGTAATCCACCACAACTTTTATGAATTTTGTAGCCTAATTACAGTCAACAAAAGTAAAAGGCTAAAGTTAGGCTATAAACGAACTACACTATGGTCGCAGAACAATTAAACATTTACACTTGGGGAAAGTTTGCAAGACCGTGACTATAAACACAAGGATGTAAAAGACTCATGAGTAGATAGGCTTTCCTGCTCTGCATGCTGATGTTTAATGTCACTGACAAAAAAAAAAAAAAAAAAAAATCACCAATAGTGTATTATTGTATTAGTTTTGTTATATAATAAAACTTGAAAATATCTTGACCTTTTGTAAACCACAGACTTCACTTTCAGATAACTAGAACCCCACTGCCTTCAAGATGATGCAACTCGCATCCACCTCACCATGCCACATTTGCTGTTTACTTATATTTGTATCCATTTATATTGAATAGTCTCCCTTTCTGTCTCCATTAAAGTCTTTTTGTTTTCGAAGAATTACAAAAGCTGTTTCACTGCAAAAAATGCGTCTTTTCCAGCGAAAATATAGAAAAATTCTTAAATCAAGAAGGGGTTTCTAGATGAGTAAAAATGATTGTCTTGTTTTCAGAAAAAACAAGTCAAAATTAAGTGAATTTTTGCTTGAAACAAGCAAAATAATCTGCCACTGTTTGAAATGAGATTTTTTTGATTACCCCATTCCTGCAGGAAATGTTAATCTAGTCTAGAGCTGCATGATTCTGAATAAATTGAGAGTCATGATAATTTTGTTGCCTAATTCTATTCAAAAATTATTTTTAAAAAATTGTTTGAATGAACGATTCAATGACTTACTCACATACTTGTTCTATTACTAAATGAATCAGCATTTTTGAACGAATCTCTTAAATGAATGATTCAATAACACCTAGTGATGAAACACAGTAAAACACATGTTATTTAAAGAGCCATTTTGAAGTAAAAATTACTTTCAAAAGGTGATTTGCTCTATTTTAATTGCTACCATGGACATCAGTATTTATATTTGAAATGTAAACTTTTTTATCTGAGTACTTCTGTGATATGAATTAAATAATACTGTCTGGTTGTGTTTGAGAAGCCGTTTCATACTCAAACATGAGAACTGCTCTCTCTTTTTCAGCGGCATTGTAAATGTTCTGATATGACTTTGTCAGAGGTTTAAGACACAGACAAATCGTTGTCATTTAGAAATAAGATTGCATGGGTGTTTCAATCAAGATCGGGATCTTTTAAAGATTAATCATGCAGCTCTGGTTATTGAATGTGCTTTTTGGTTGGCATTCGCTTTAGAGCTCATGGCTTTTTACAATGCAGGTCAAAGTTCAGGATCCTGAGCCGCTGACAGCCCCTCTGACTGATAACCTGATAGACTTCACAGACCCCATCCCTGTAGTAAGTTCAGCACTGCAGCTCTAAATATGCTTGTAATGCTTGTAGTCAGCAAAAGTTTACTGTTTGACTATGTCATATGGTACAATAATGTGTGTTTTCTTTAGGTGTTTCCACATTGTTGAAGTAGCAATATTTTATTAAAATGTTTGATTTGACACAGGTGCCAGTTCCCAAACCCACAATCACTCCTCGATGGATCATTCCAGCTTCAGCACCTATAGTGAGTTGACCTCTTTAATGTCATTTAAAAGCATTTTGATGAAATTACACCAAAATCTGATAATGGATTGATTAAATACTCTGAATATGATACATTAGGTATGGTTTAACAGTACCTCCAACTGACTGTAGCAATTACAGAGTTTTAGCTTTTTTTCCTCATGAGGACTCCAGAGATGCAGATCCATGCCTCACTGTAGAAGAACAGCAACATCACCGAAGCATTTGCACATGGATGCTTCTGCATATTTCTCCGCAGCTCTGTAGATGCACTTATGTAGATTTATAGATAAGAAGCTTTCCTATTGCTGCTGATGATATTGACCCAGATGACTCCCTTTCAAGCCACATGTTTGATGGAGTCTACATTTTCATTACCCTCACTTCTCCCATTTCTAGTAGTTGATTTAGGGACTAACTGTCCCCCTACTTCCTCTCTCACCTCTAGCAGTCTGGCACCTTTACTAACGGCCTCCTTGACTGTACAGCAAAGATGTCATCTCACCATCCTGAAGGAGCTGCTATTTCCTCACTCCCCCATCTCTCTCACACTCACAATGTGATTGCCACCAGGTGTGTTTCATCCTTGCCTTATTAGCTTTCTCTGCTCTGTTGAGAATGACAGTTGTTCTGTTACTTTCCTTAGCAATCAGATTCACTATTTTCAACTTTGTAGATCATAAAACCAAGAGGAGCTGTAATTTCACCATTATGTGTTTCTACACTGACAGCCACTCCAAAGTAGTAGTGTATTCATTTGAATTCACAAGCATTCAAACGTTTGGGGACAGTAAGAACAGTTTAAAGTTTTTGAAAAGATTCTTATGCTCACCAATGATTTATTTGATCAAAAATAGGAATACAGTGAAATATTAAATTTTTTTTAAATTACGCCAGTCTTCGTTGTCACATGATCCTTCTGAATTGTCTTATTTGGTGCCCAAGTAACATAATGATTATGATGTAAACTCATAATTGCGAGTTACAAAGTCAGAATTGCAAGTTATAAACTCACAATTTGCCTTTTTTTTTCTCAGAATCACGATTGAGTTATTAAAGTCAGAATTGTGTCAGAAACTCGCATTTGTGAGTCAGAACTGCGAGATATGAACTCGCAATTGCGAGATATGAACTCACATTTGCAAGAAAAAGTTGGAATTGCGAGATATAAACTTGCATTTGCGAGAAAAGAATGAATTGCAAGATATAAACTCACAATTGCCAGAAAAAGTCAGAATTGCGAGAAACAAGCTCGAGAAAAAGTCAGAATTCCTAGATCCAAACTTGCATTTGCGAGAAAAAAGTCAGAATTGCGAGGAAAAAAATCGGAATTGCGAAATATAAGTTGCGAAAAGTCAGAATTGTGGTGTACAAGCTCGCATTTGTGTCAGAATTGTGAGACAAACTCACAGTTGCAAGAAAAGAATCTAAATTACGAGATACAAACTCGCATTTGAGAAAAAAAAATCTGAATTATGAAATATACAAGATATAAATTCGCAGTTGCAGGAAATGTCTGAATTGCGAGATACAAACTAACATTTGCGAGAATTTCAGAATTGCAAGAAAGTCCGAATTTTTATCACAATTCCACATTTTTTCTCGCAATTGTGAGTTTATAGCATGCAAAATTCAGAATTGTGACATAAAAAGTCGCAATAAGCTTTTTATTATTTGTTCAGTGGCAGAAACAGACACTTTTGTAACATTATTAATGTATTTGCTGTTATTTTTGATCAATTTAATGCATTCTTGCTAAATAAAAGTACTGTCTTAAATTCAAACTGACCCCAAACATTTGAACAGTAGTGTGTTTTTGCATGTAACATATAAATTGCAAACAAAACAAAACAAAAAAAAACAAGCAGTGCAGCAAATATTATTATTATTATTATTTTTTTTTTATTATTTAATTATGTTAAGTTTGTTTTTAACTCTGCTTCTGATTGTAACTGCCAATTGTTGAATTGATCTTTGACAGCATTGTGGCTCACCCAATCAAGGACGACAACCACAAGCCCAAAGGTCTGCTGACCACTGAACTCTGAGAGCAACATGAGCACATGCCCAGCACCTGTCACTGGACTATCAAAAGTTTTCCTACATTCCAGTGCCCTCATAATGCAGGCACAGACAACTGGACTCTGGGCATGCTTGGGGTTGCAATTTCGTCTTGAAGAATGCTGGCTTTTGACAGATGGCATCCGCAAGCCTAAATCTCAACGCTGTTGACCAAGAATAAAAGATCTGAACTCAATTTTAAGTGCACAAAGGACTAACAGCAGGGTCCAGTGTTTGGGGACCACCAATCCTTTTATAACTTTTTATACCTCTTTTGAGTGACTCTATACAGCCCTTTGGTGTAGCAGAAGCACATAAATGACCCAGTCCTGTTGTGACGGGATGTTTGATCATCTAGAATGTTTGATCCACCTACTGTCCACTTCCTGTTCAGATGACTGTGAAAGAGCTTGTGAACCCCCTTGGATCACAATGCATCGCATTGACTATTTTTAGAAACTGGAGTAGTTTTTCCTACAGAAATTCTATTTTTTAATCTTTTTGCCTTTCTTTTGCTCTGCTTTCTATGTTCTTATGAAGTAGCTGCATTCATTATTACACTTTTAAGTACTGTACTCTAAACTGCACAGTTGTTAGAGCACTATTGTGTAGCATTGGGCAACTCATGAAGTCATTGAGCCAAGATATGCTGGTTGTTGAACCTTTTATCAAGACTGTTTTTATCCATACATAGTAGTTATGAACTGCATTATTTTAATAGCTCATACAAGATTTTAAATGTACATGGACATATTACAACATAACATTACAGTGTAATTTGTCATCTACTGTGTTTAACTGAAATATTTCACTGGTTGTTCTGTGTAGTCTGTAAATGCAGTTCTTAAGTGTGCTTCGCTGTGTTTAAAAATGCTGTATTAGATGTTATTTTTGAGACACGGGAGCAGCTGAGACCTCTGTCACCCACTGGCTCATACAGTATCAAAACTGCGAAAGACTTGGACCATGTAGACAAACTAAAATGTTATACACTGTGATACAATGAAGGGAAAAAAAATTCACGACTTGCAATCTGCCAGTGGTTGCCGCAAATGAGTGGCCTTTCATGGACCCTTCCTCCTCCACGGCAAGTTTCACAAGCATTGGCTGCTGTTTTTCAGAACACTGAAAAGTACGTCATTGGTGTAATCACTGGATCTGAAATCACTGGGACGAAATGTTTAGAGGTCAAATTTTAACTTTTTATACAGTCAATTCTTGTAAATAATTATAAGTCGGATTTCTTAAAGTTGTTTATATGGTCTGTCTGTTCTGATTTGCTCTGTCTTTAGTGGAAGTGCTCAGTCACAGAAGGCAGTTGTAGCTGAAATCCGTTCATATGCTAATCGTTTTGTTCTCCAAGTCTCACACTGTAGGCGTTTTTACATATATTAATGATCTGTAGATGTCACTGCAATGATCTGTTTATATCAGTACACTGACTGTAAGCCTTGTCATTTTGTATAATGTGACATTCCACAAGTAAAAGATATTTTAACAATGTAATTGGACCAGTGCTTTGTGTACATGCAGTGTGTGTGTGTGTGTGTGTATGTACAGTTGGGGTCAAAAGTTTACATACACCTTGCAGAATCTGTAAAATGTTAATCATTTTATAAAAATAAGAGGGTTAATACAAAATGCATGTTATTTTTTTAGTACTGACCTGAATAGGATATTTCACATAAAAGACGTTTACATATAGTCCACAAGAGAAAATAAGTTGAATTTTTTTTATTTCCCCGTTCAAAAGTTTACATACGCTTGATTATTAATCCTGTGTAGTTACCTTAATGATCTGTTTTTTTTGTTTGTTTGTTTAGTGATAGTTGTTCATGAGTCACTTGTTTCTTCTAAACGGTTAGGCTGCCCACTATTCTTCAAAAAAAAAAAAAATCATTCAGGTCCCACAAATACTTTGGTTTTTCAGCATTTTTGAACCCTTTCCAACAATTACTGTATGACTTTGAGATCCATCTTTTCACACTGAGGACAACTGAGGGACTTGTACGCAACTATTACAGAAGGTTCAAATGCTCATTAATGAAGTTTTCAGCTTCTGTAATAGTTGCATATGAGTCCTTCAGTTGTCCTCAGTGTGAAAAGATGGATCTCAAAATAGTCATTTTTGGAAAGAGTTCAAATACACAAAAATGCTAAAAAACCAAAGAATCTGTTACCTTGAAGGACTTTACTGAAGAACAGCAGGCAGCTTAACTGTTCAGGACAAACAAGGGTCATTTGTTTTAAGCTCATTATTTTCTTCTGTGGACTATATGTAAACGTCTTTTATGTGAAATATCTTATTCAGGTCAGTACTAAATAAAAAATAGCATGCATTTTTGTAGGTCCCTCTTATTTTGGTAAAATAATTACCATTTTGCAGATTCTGCAAGGTGTATGTGAACTTTTGACCTCAACTGTATATGGACAATTGAATTTTATCTTAATGTGACTGTAAAAGTGAGGATTGTAAATTTTTTTTTTTTAGATGTTACAGTTTGCTTGATTATAATTTTTAAATTGTTCAAAGTCTTTTTATAATTTAATCTCATACATGTTGCTTATATTAATCCAGTATTTGTTGTTAAACCTATATGGCTTGTTTACTGCATAAAAGGGAAATTCAGTTAACTTTAGGATGTGTTAGAAAATTAAATTAACCTAATCTACTCGACAAAGACTGTACCTTAGGTTTAAGACTGAACTGTAATGGACCTGGTCAGGCAGAAGAAACCTTACAACAAGTTGTGCAAAAGGAAAGAATTTCATTCAGGTTAAGTATACAAAAATATCCCCAAAGGAAGAAGTAACAATTAATTGTGGCAAAAGAAAAAAAAACTGAAAAGAATTATTGATTGAACCTAGAACCATGGACTCAACAACTAAAACAGTAGAATCTATTCAAGTTTGCATCTGTGCATCTAGATTAGAAACATGTTGCTATAAGGTTATTGTGTTTTCAAGTTTGTCATGTCTGTTTTCCCGAGGTTTTTCCTACAGTGTGGCTAAACAGCAGCAGGTGGAGCCAGAGCTCTTCATGATCTAGATGAGTCAAACTTGAGATCCATTGTAAATTCACAACTTTACGAATTAGTGATAGTGATGATCATTCAAGATACTTTTCAGTTTCTGTTGTTGTTCGCCTCATATTTAAGAAAATCGGAAATTCGTTGGACTTAATTTATTGGAAAAAAAACAGCATCAGAAACAAATGCAGATCGCTGCTTCAAACTCGTTCTCACGAATTCTAACCAAACAGTTTATTTACCAAATATTTATACTTCTTTTAGTAATATTATTTTACTCATACCATCATAATAACATCATAAAAGATGAAAGTGCCATTCCCGGTCATAATTTGACACTACAAAGTTGCTTAGTTACTCAAAAAACAAATAGAACAATCTTAATACATTAATAGGGAATTGAAACATTGATACTTACATAAACTCGTTCACATGAAATCAAGTTTAATTACCTGAATTTATTAATGCTGGTATTGATTGCTTGAATAATTGATTGCACAATACTACTCGAAGCCCCGATAAGCACAACCTATTAGTTATTCTTATTAGCAGAACTGCTGCGAATGCTTTATTTCTCAGTCCAATTAATCATTGTTTTGGCAGTTCCCCCTGTAATTCAGATTGTGACCACAGAAGGCGCAAAATCTCACTTTTGATCAGCTCTTAAATTATGACATTTGTTCATTAAAATTGGCGTCAATCTATCGGAAGTTATGAGGCTAAGCTTCTTCAATTTTCGGCATTCGATAATAGCAGTCTGTGTATGTATTATATATTAACGTTACATATAAACAGTGTGTATAGTAAATTTGGAATTGACCATAAAACCCTTAGGCAGATTTTCGTAATTTTTCCCCTTCCCTTTACTTAGTGTGAACAGCACAGTAGCCTAAGTTCCAGTGGTTCCCTCACTTCTCTAATTAATTATGTTAATGTTTATTATTAGCCAGCATAAGTTGATGAGCCGTGAGGGAGGTGGCTTCCCGTTTACTGTTGCCACAAGCACAGCTCTCATCGTTTAGTTGTGCGCCTGACGCGCGCTCGAGCGCACAGCCAGACTGTCCACGAGCGACTCCAGAGAGAACTACTGAGCGCTCACACGCTTCAACTGAGCCGAGACCCATTTCAGTTGTTCATTTGAGCTTTATTCGCCACTAAACCTGTACTTTATAAAACACTGGGCATGGTGACTGAAAGGAACGGAGGAATTTTCTCTTCGGCGTCTTCAGTGGAGATTCAGCGTTGAATGAAACTGCAAAATTACCTGACAAACGCGCAGATGTGTCGAGTATCGAAAGAGTAGTGCAGTTTAATCGACTATCAACAAACAAACTTCTGTTGCTTTGACTGAGATTGACAAGTCATGGCATCAGTGTCGTGGAGACACACGCTTTTCTTCTTGGTAGTTGGTAAGTTGAACTGGTTTGTCCCGTTTATGTCTGCATTTCAAGCTGTTTCTGAAAGTTCATGCTGACTGTAAACCACCCAAGAAAGTTAAAACATCAGAACAGAAGTATACAGTAGTTTGCTTGTTTGGTTTGATAGTGGTTTATGGGAGACTGGACTAGTTGTTACAATATCTCAGTAACTGTACGGTGAGTCAGAGAACTCCTGTGTTTTTTTAGCAGTGTTTTTGTAGGTTGATTTCATACAAATACAAACCTGTCAATAATGGTTGCGCATTTTATCGTCCAACCAGAAATATAATATTTGTGCTGTAGCTCTCAGATTAAGAAGTGAACACACACTAGCATGTATTCAGGCAAGAGTCAACTATAATTAAGTCTGTTTTAGTCTGTTAGTAAGTCTAATTAAGTATGTTTTTTTTTTTTTTTTTTTGGGACAAAAGTCATTTTTAAAATAAATAGCCATTAAGTTAGCTATACAGTTGATTATAATATTTGCTAGCCAAAACAGGTATGTTGGTATGTTAAGGTGTATTCATGTACTACCAGTCAAAAGTTTTTGAACAGTATGATTTTTAATGTTTTTTTTAAGATGTCTCTTCTGCTCACCAAGTCTGCATTTAATTGATCCAAAATATGGCAAAAACAGTAATATTGTGGAATATGTTTACTATTTAAAATATCTGCTTTATATGTGAATATATTTTAAAATGTAATTTATTCCTGTGATCAAAGCTACATTATTCCAGTCTTCAGTGTCGCATGATCCTTCAGAATCAGAAATCATTTTAATATGCTGATTTGCTCCTCAAGAAACATTTTTTATTATAAATAGTTAAAACAGTACATAGATTTACCTGAAATAAGCTTTTGTAACATTATACACTATACCATTCAAAAGCTTAGAGTTAGTATATATTTTTTCTTGGGGGGGGGGGGGTTAAATTGATCAAATTGATCAAAAGTGATAATAAAGATATTTATAATGTTACAAAAGATTTATATTTCAGATAAATGCTGAAAATAAATTCTTCTGAATTTTCCATTCATCAAAGAAACTTAAAAAATTATACTGTTTTCAACTTAATAATAATAATAAATATTTTCAGCAAATCAGAATATTAGTATGATTTCTGAAGGATCATGTGACACTGAAGACTGGGGAGTAATGGTGCTAAAAATTCAGCTTTGAAATCAAAGGAATAAATTACATGTTAAAATATATTCAAATAGAAACCCTATTTTTAAATAGTAAAAATATTGTAATTTTTTTTTGGATCAAATAAATTCAGGTTCTTGAGCAGAAGAAACTTATTTATAAAAACAAGGCAAGACACTGCAGGCAAAAAAAAGTTTTTTATGTACCTGTCAATTTTGAGATTTTGGGCTTTTTGGTTTTTTTTATTTTTATTTTTCAGATCAGTGAACATCCAAAATACATTTTTAAGTGTTCCTTTTATAGCACTTTATCTATTTGTGTCTGTAGACTTCAATTACAATACATATCTTTGAAGGCTGTTTTCTCAAAATGAGATTTTTTTCTTCACTGAGCCAAAAATCTCCAGTTCAGTAACACTTACAACCACCAGACTTTACAGTTTTATTACTATCTATATTCTGAAGGTTTTTACAGAGGGCTTTGTTCATATGTAATTTGCCTGGTTTTATACAACATTTACATTATTTTTGTTCTAGCTGCTGTCAGTATTTTTTTGATTTATGAAGCGATTTACAACGAGATATCAAAAACATTAAAGTCTTAATATGTCAACAAAATGAAACAAGAATTTTGAACCTGCGTTTATCCAATGCTGAGATTGTTGTTCTAGAAATGTGTGCAAATTAGTGCATATTTAATTAGATAATGCCTCCTTTGCATATTCAAATATAACATTTCAGAAAACATTTGTGTATGTTTGTAATTCTTAATGTAATTAAGATCAATCAACTATGTAAGTCTGGTGATATCTATTAGTTATTTTTTTAACTTTATTCACCTGGGGTGTCTCGCCTTAAAAATCATACTGTTCAAAAACTTTTTTAACTGGTAGTGTAAATTAAGCCAGTAAGATGATCGGGAAAAAATGGCCCAGTTATTTTAAATTAATACCCATTACATTTTTGTTGTTTCATTTTTCATTATTTTATGTGATGTGACAACTTACCCTGTATGGTGTGACCACAATGCAAATATAGCTAGCTTGTGAAATAATGTGATCTGTAATGTTGTGTAAATTTGATCTGTCTGTAAGAGTGTAATTTTGAGAAAAAAAACATGTAACATTTGTACATAGAATACAAACTTTTTTTTTACTATGCACAGAAGTTGGAAATTATGCTGAAAGTGAAAAATCCATAAATGACAAGTCCACCCACGTATGGGTCAATTATCTAATTTTCTAATTAATAATGCATGGCAACCTCCTTCTGTTGGAAAGAATTCATTTCACACTTACCTTAACAAGCTCGCTGAGCTGTGCTGAGCATGACTAACAAGCTGCACTCGGCTTGCCTTGATTTCCTGTCACCGTTCAATTGGGATTGCTATATTTACTCTACCAAGATTCATGGCATACTTTCTTCGGAAGAATGTCTTCAATGCAAATATGAGCGATTCATTGTTGTGAGCTGACCTGACTCTCAGTCGAATAACGCACACAGATGACTCTTTCTTTGTGACAGTGACAAACGTGTATCTGCCTCTGACGGCAGTGGGAAAGTGAGGATGCTGATGGATTTACACAAGAGAAGGGAGCTCATGTAACTGCAGAGAAACATTTAAACAGTCTGTAGAAATATGTAACTCTTGAATGAACACTTCTGCTCCAGTTAAGCCTGCTATACTGTGTGTTCTATAAAATATGTAGATTTAGCCGGAGAATCTTCTGGTTTTAAAACGGCGTCAGAAAGCGTTAACGTGAACTCAGGAGGAGTGTACGTTAACTGATCTCTGAAATAAAGCCTGCTACCTACTCTACGAAAGTATGTGAGTAAAAATTAGATATGCAAGCTTGATTGGATGGGTTGCATTTTAGAAGAGGTCATAATGCAGTATGTATTCCAACAATGCAAGTATGTGTTGCATTTTCACCATTGCTGCAAAGGGCTCTGTAATGGATGCTACAGCATAATACTACTTTCATAACTAATAACGCATCTAGTTTAGTGACACAAACCTTTGATAGTAATATATTATATTATATATTACTATAGTCAAAGCAACAGCAATGTCCTGTCCTTTCCTTGGCACATTTTCCTGTCCTTTTTTATTGTCTTTCCTTTCCTTTCCTTTCCTTTCCTTTCCCATATTTTCCCATTTCTTACCTGTTTGTAGTTTGTACCTTTCCATTTCCTTTCCCCTGTCCTTTTCTTTTCTTTTGCTTTCTTTCCCTTTTTAGTCTCCGGCACATTTTCCTTACTTTTTTTTATTGTTTTTCCTTTCCTTTCCTTTCCTTTCCTTTCCTTTCCTTTCCTTTCCTTTCCTTTCCTTTCCTTTCCTTTCCTTTCCTTTCCTTTCCTTTCATTCTCCAGCACATTTTCCTGACCTTTTAATCATTTTTCCTTTCCTTTCCTTTCCTTTCCTTTCCTTTCCTTTCCTTTCCTTTCCTCTATTATTCTCCAACACATTTTCCTGACCTTTTTTGTTTATCCATTCCTTTCCTTTCATTTCCTCTCCTTTCCTTTGCTTCTAATTATCTTTTTCCCTTCTTTTTCACTTCCTTTTCCCTCGTTCCTTTCCTTTTTATTTTTTCCTATTATTCTCCAACACATTTTCCTGACCTTTTTTGTTTATCCTTTCCTTTCCTTTCCTTCTAATTTTCTTTTCCCCCTCTTTTCCACTTCCTTTTCCCCCTGTCCTTTCCTTTTCTTTTCCCAATTATTCTCTTTTTTTTATTGTTTTTCCTTTAATTTAAATTTTCCTTTCCTTTTAATTTTCTTTTCCCCTTCTTTTTCATTTAATTTTCCTTTGCTTTCCTGCTTATTTTCTATTTTATTCTCTGGCACATTTTCCTGATCTTTCCTTTCCTTTTTTCCTTTTATTCTCCAGTACATTTTCCTTTCCTTTCTAGTTCCCCTTACCCCTGTCCTGTCCTGTCCTTTCTTTTCCTTTCCTTTCCCTTTTTTCCTTTCATTTTTAGTTCCCCTTTCCTTTCCTTTCCTTTCCTTTCCTTTTAATGATCTTTTCCCCTTCTTTTTCACTTCCTTTTCCCCATTCTTTCCTTTCCCCTATTATTCTCCAAAAAATTTTCCTGATATTTTTTTATCGTTTTTCATTTCCTTTCTTTTCCTTTTCATTTTCCTTCTAATTATCTTTTCTCCTTCTTTTTCACTTCCTTTCCCCTGTCCTTTTTCTTTGCTTTCCTTCTTCTTTTCCCTTTTATTCTCCAGTACATTTTCCTTTCCTTTCCTTTCCTTTCCTTTCCTTTCCTTTCCTTTCCTTTCCTTTCCTTTCTAGTTCCCCTTTCCCCTGTCCTGTCCTTTATTTTCCTTTCCTTTCCCTTTTTTCCTTTCATTTTTAGTTCCCCTTTCCTTTCCTTTCCTTTCCTTTCCTTTCCTTTCCTTTCCTTTCCTTTCAATGATCTTTTCCCCTTCTTTTTCACTTCCTTTTCCCCATTCTTTCCTTTCCCCTATTATTCTCCAAAAATTTTCCTGATATTTTTTATCGTTTTTCATTTCCTTTCTTTTCCTTTTCATTTTCCTTCTAATTATCTTTTCTCCTTCTTTTTCACTTCCTTTCCCCTGTCCTTTTGCTTTGCTTTCCTTCTTCTTTTCCCTTTTATTCCCCTGCACATTTTCCTTTCCTTTCCTTCTAATTCTCTTTTCCCCTTCTTTTTCATTTCCCTTTCCCCATGTCTTTTCCTTTTTCTTTCCTTCTTTTTTCCCCTTTTATTCTCTCACACATTTTCCTAACCTTTTTAGTAGTTTTTCCTTTCCTTTCCTTTCCTTTCCTTTCCTTTCCTTTCCTTTCCTTTCCTTTCCTTTCCTTTCCCATTTAGATGCCTCCCACCCTACTTACTTTATAGATGTCCATCTTTTCCTGCAGATACACCAGGGGAGTCTGACAAGTCCCAGGATATTGATGGCATCTTGACTATTAACTGCTGGCACAGAGAAAACGGTGGCTTCATGTTGTTGTTGCGAGCCGAGAGATAAATGTCAAGCACACTTTCCAAAACCGAACAAAGCTTTCATTGTGTTCCAGACCAGAATTGTGCTCCATCCCAGCCAAGATTCATTGCTCTGACAATCTGACAATTGAAAGTCTACCACAGATAAATACAGTAAAGAACACTTTAGCAGGATGAAGGGGAGGACAAGGATGTGTGTTCTCTAAATACAGATTAACATGGTGCATTTCTCTGATTGAGGTGAATAACCTGATGGCAGTGGGCGGGGAGTTCTGGACAGCCGTAACAAGTGAAGATGAATATATAGCTGCTCTATTTCTTTGCGCTTGTCAGGACCGCTTTGTATTTCATTCTCAATGTACTGCCTTAAGCAATTCTACCCTTGAAATCGTTCAGTTTACTAGGTCTCGAATCCAAGTATATTAGTGAGCGTTGTGTGCAAGGAATTGAATGGTAAACGATTATGGAATTCGCTTTACCAACGGAGCGTTTGGAATTACATCCAGAGGGCTGCTGGACCAAACTAAGCATGCTTGATCGTGCAGAACACAACACATTTATAAATTTTTCTGATTAGAGCTGACAGTCTAGACATGTAGCACATCTCAATAACTTTAGCATGACGTGACTGTGTTATTTTGATTTCCTGTGTTGTCATTGTCTTAAAATCTTAAAAAATACAGGTTTTTATCCTGTTCATATACTCAGATGACCCTTTTGCATCATGTTTGATGCATGACTGCTTCACCTCCACCAACAATCATAATTTCTGGAAAGCTTGTCTGGCATTTAGAATACAGTATCGGAGGTTTGAATACAAAAGCACAGTTAAACAATTTAATAGGGTATCTTAATTGTTATTTTTAATACACTTTTATAAAATACCAAATGAAAGATGGATAAAAATATAATTAAAACGATGATATACAGCAGGAGTACAGAGCTGTAATTTATTTGGATAGCCACATAGCTGGTTTTAGAATTTGATAAGACGTTATCTAACTTTTGATTGCAGCTTTTGGTATCTTGACAAAGAAACTCTGTAGGTCACACAGTTGAGTTTACTGGAGTCGTTTGTTTGGAAAAAAAAAAACTGAAAAGCAAGAGGCTTCCATAAAAATCTCATTTTAATCTCTGGCTTGGAGAAGCAGCAGAGATTTTTCTTTTAAACTGGGTGGCATGGGCATTGAGTCTTAGCTCTTGGCCGCTGATCATATAAATAAAAACAGGCAATTTGTGCACCAGCCCTGGCCCTTGAGACGCACTTAGCATTTGTGTTGCTCCAAAATAAAAGTGCCGCTCTGTTTAATGCTTTACGAAACAGGTGTAGCACTAAAAAATACAGTTAATATTTGATGTCTAACCTGTCGTGTGATGTCAGCAGGGAATCCATGTGCTGGAATGTGCAGCACTCTGCAACGCTGCTGGATCGGTTGCAACTCCTCCCTGCATTAGCTGATTATTCATTATGCAGATCGAGTCACCCTATATACTGCGTTGCATTGCTGTGGTATAAATTAGATTTAAAGGAAAATAAGAGGTGGATTGATTCATCTGCTCACTTGCAGGCTTGAGCCTTAAGCTCAGCAGGGCCCTCTTATCATGCAGAGGATAGACAACATGGCACTGAATGTGACATTATATCCTGTGAAGTATCATTCTGGGGTCCTTGGTGTGATTGTCTAACGAGACGGTTGAAGCAGCGGCGGACCGCATGCAGTGTTTTTAAGACCTCTCTAACAGCAGGAGCTCAGGAAACAAGATCTTTCCCGGCCCCCGAGTGGCACTGGCATCTTGACCACAAACCGTCGAGTTGCAAACCAACACTTGAGCGAGTCAACAAAAGCATTCATTTTTATTTCCCTTTAGAGTCACAGAGTGTTACTGTGGTTAAGGATTTTAGCTGCTTTAAACATTCCTTAAAGAGACTCAAAAATGAAAATTCTGTAATTTATTACTCACCCTCATGTCTTTCCAAACCTGGAAAACCTTTGTTCATCTTCAGAACACAAATTAAGATATGTTTGATGAAATGTAAGAGCTTTCTGACCCTGCATAGACTGCAACATAACTATCACGTTCAAGGCCAAGAAATAGTAAGGAAGTTGTTAAAATAGTGACATCAGTGGTTCAACCTTAATTTCATGCAGCTACGAGAATACTTTTTGTGCACAAAGAAAACAAAAATAACGACTTTATTCAACAATTTCTTCTCTTTTGTTTTAGTCTTTGATTAATGATGTCCTTACTACCTTTCTAGACCTTAAACATGGTAGTTGTGTTGCTGTCTATGCAGGGTCTTAATTTGTGAACCGAAGATGAACGAAGGTCTTAAAGATTTGGAACGACATGAGGGTAAGTAAATAATGACAGAATTTTCATTTTTGGGTGAACTATCCGTGTAACATTAATTCTTCCTTTCAACCAGTCATACTATTTTAAATGAAAACATTTTTCATGATACAGAAAACCTCAAAGGACAACTCAACTACTCAATGGGTGACCCTTTTTTTTGTGTTTAACAAACGGAAATAGATTTTTTTTATCATAAGTACTCATTTTAAAGAAACTCATTAGTAATTTGCAGAAGAACAGACCTTCACCTTTCCCTGCTTCTGTAAAACTATAAAGCAGTTTTAGACAGTTATTGGATGGCTTCACTGTGTATATACAGTTGAAATAAAAATAATTCAACCCCTAAAGGTTACATTATGTAGACAATTTTTTTATTCTTAATTGAAATCTTGTCCCATTCCTTCCTTGAAAGGCTTGCAGCTAATCTTTGATTTTCATTTTGCTTTAAATAGTATATTGAGGGGTTTTGCTCAGTTGCTCTAATCCAGTGTTTCTCAACGGGGGCGGTACCGCCCCCAAGGGGGCGTTGGGAGAGCATCGGGGGGCGCTGAAGGCAATAATTTTGAAAGGGGGGCGCTGAGGTGGTTTTGGGGGGCGTTTGGTTAAGAGTTAAAGAGTTTAAACCGAATATGTTTGAGCTGAAACTTGCAGAAGAAAACGGTCTGCCACATCCTAATGCCATTTCTACACTGGATGCATCAAAGCGCACTTTCTATATCTATTTGTCAACTTGTCTGCAGCATAAGCGCGCGGAATGCGTTTACTGTAGCGCACGAGCTCAGTTACTGAATGACAGATTATAACGGGATCTATGTGCTTTAACGCAATTTGTTGCGCCGTTCGCGGCCAGTGTAGCAGTGTTAAAGGCATTGCACACTGAGTCTGAAAATTGTGCGTTTTTTCGTATTCATAATCCTAAAAATTCGTCACACAGAAAGTCCGATGGGTATTAATTCATCCGTTGTGAAAAAACGCAAAACAACACGAAATAGAACGATGTTGTTGTCCGCTCTCTTCTTAAAAAGAGAAACCGATACAGAGGAATGAGGGAATACTTTTAAGGCGCACCTCCTTATTAATAAACTGCGGGATTATCCCGGGTGATTCAAAGTTTATTTCAGGATGTCAGTAATCTTTAATGCTTTGCTAGCATTACTGGAGCCACATATTAAAGAAGACCACTAATTTATTTGGGAACTCAGCGTACAATGACCTTTACAGTGCTTTGTGCTGCGGGACAAGGGGAATGAATTTAACAGACGCAATTCTGGACTTTGGTGTTCGCTTGTACGGTGGCTCTGAACTGTCAAAACACCTCTCAAAATGCTTGCTACAGATGCGAAAAAAAACAAAAAATCAAACCCGATCCGAATTTTTTTTTTTTTTATGATGGACGAAAATTAAGGAGGCAGTGTGCAAGTGTGATTAACATTACGTGAGGTATTTATTTTTGAACGTGCGAAAAATTCGGACGAAATATTCGGACTCAGTGTGACTCATATTTGAAATAAAATTATGTATGGGTTAATGTGGGCTGTGTTATGGGTTATAGATAGGTTACATGCTTTTAAAATAAGCCTATATATTATAAATAAAATATACACTACTATTAAAAAAGGCAAATACGATTTTTTTAATGGATGAATAAAAAAGGTTGCATTTATTTGTTTAAAAAATACCATTAAAAAAGGCTTTTTAATTGAATATATTTTAAAAAGTGTTTTCCTCTTATGCTAAGCTTCATTACTCTAGCTTTCAGTGTCACATGATCTTTCAGAAATCATGCTGAATGCCATAAAATCAAGAATATGTAATTTGTTCTCTTTAACATTTATTTAATTGACTGAAGTACAAAGAAACAAATTCCAATGTTTACACTGGCCAACATATTTTTGTTAATATAAACACATTTTGAGCCACGATCTAGCTTTGCTTGCAAAGACTGAGAACCTCCTTTTATACCCAAAGATGATCCCCTCACCTATTACCAATTCACCTGGTTCCTGTCAACTGTTTCAAAACAGTTTAGCTTATTCTATAAGCTTTTCACTTTTATTTTTCTTCTGTCCCAATTGTTTTGGAGTGTGTTGCACTTTTGTTTCTTAAAAAAAATGTTTATATTTAATAAAATACATGTTAGTTGGTCAGTGAAAACTTTGGAAATCTTTTCTTTGTAATGTTGTCAATTAAATAAAAGTTAAATAGAATTAACAAATCATAGATTTTATCATTTTACAAAATATCCCAACTTTCAGTGTTGTACTTAGTTTTCTTTAAGGTATTTGTAAGCAAACTTTGAAATATTCTAAAAATTGTGAAATATAGTAAAGTAGAGTTTACATTTCTTCCATTTGCATTTGTAAATGTGGTATTACCCACAAAATTAACCATGTCTACTATCTCATTTCAATAATTCAATAAATTCTCAAAAAGGAGGGTATTTTCCAAGGGATAATTTTTTTTTTTTTTACTGAAAGCTAATTGAAAATATCCTAACATATCACAACAGTAAAAAGGGAGTTCAAGAGTTCCAGAAATGGAAGAACAAACTAAAATCACTTATGTAAAAATGTCCTTTTGGATGTTCTAAACAGGAATTTTTATTTAGTCTTTTTAAATTTGGGGCAATAAAGTATATCAGCATCACCAACACTGAAGCCGTAGCAATGAAAATCAACAATTTGCTTAAAAACTCTGTAAATGAATGTTATTACTGTTTTATATATATATATATATATATATATATATATATATATATATATATATATATATATTAGTGGTGGGCCGTTATCGGCGTTAACGTGCTGCGTTAACGTGAAACTCTTATCGCGCGATAAAAAAAATATCGCCGTTAATCTATTCTCAAATTTGGGTTGGGAGCTGGGTCTAAACTACGCAAGCTATGATGACTTTCACCTTGATAGTTTAACGCGGATGTATACCGAAGACTATAGAATATGGTCGCGTGTTTAAGTCTCCTCCGCCAAAACACAGACGGGGTCGCGTCGTCCTCCATTCATAAAAACCGAATCTACTATAGCGAAATGCCACGTAAATTCGTCGTTTTTTGGATTCATAAATCAAATGTTGGTCAGTCACTTAATTCAAATCGCGATATGGACTAGTGTATGTGAAAACTGAAATGCAAAAAGACCGTTTTAATATGAATCCGATATGTTCCGTTTGCCTAGCTGTATGTATGCACTGCGGAGACGAGCTTTTACTACACGCATATTGAAACACACGTGACGCTCCCGGTAATTTTTGGCATTTTCATCTCACATGAACAGATAAACTCAATCTCCCAAACTGCTGTGAGTGTCACTTTTCCCGTTTCATTTTTATGAAAACTAGCATCATATCATACTGTATGACACAGAAACTTCACGGCAACCTGTCAAAATAAAAGTATGGTGTAACATGTAATGGGCTGGGTAGGTGTTGACGTTAAAAAACACAATCTAATAGGTAGAAAAAATAATTTCATTGTTAGTTAGTTAGTAAACACAAGTACATCTAATTGAACATAATTTATTTTCATCAACAAATGATCATAGAACAGCTTTATGAGCTTTATGATCCATTCTCAAAGACTTTAAGTCATTATTTGGGTAGCACACATAATCTGAATGCCTCCAGCAGAATTCAAATTAGCCATTTTAATCTAGATTAATCTAGTTTAATTCCAAGATTTAATCTAGATTAATCTAGATTAAAAAAATTAATCTATGCCCACCCCTAATATATATATATATATATATATATATATATATATATATATATATATATATATAATTTACTGTAAAAAAGTACATCACTGTCTTTTTTTGATCAATTCAATGCATCCTTGAATTAAGTAAAAATTGTGATGACCCCATACATTTGAATTACTATAAATACAATAACAGTCCTTATTATAAACACAAAATACTAATAATAATCAACTTTAATATTTAGTGAGGACAATTAGACTATGATTTATTTGATGGGGGGCGGTGAGGGACCTGAATAATGGGTAGGGGGGCGGTGGCCCAAAAAAAGGTTGAGAACCACTGCTCTAATCAAACATTTTTTCCCCTTGATATTGTTTTTTTTTTTTTCTTCAAGGTTTTCTGGTACAACACATTTAAAACCCCTAAGGCTGCTAGCTGTGTCTCTAGGTACTTTTAGTGTTTTGGAAACTGTTTAGGAACTTCTTCTTGGAGCCAAAGACTTTAAACAATTGAATCACTATAGCTTTGTGACAGTTCTTTTGACTTTGCCATATTTGCTACTCAACTTAAACACATGTATGGACTAAATGCTACCTGATCTCATGACGAAAACATACCTGTGGGAACTTTTTCGCACAACACGAAATACATACCAATAAGTACACTGCAGTGTCCAACTGAAATGAACACCAGAAGTGGTAAAACAGCAAGCACTTGTAATCGTTTTCATACAGTTATGATTACAGCTCCATATGTTTCACTTTCCGGACCTAACAAGCTGCCTCAGTAGCTCAGCCGGCACGGAATTAAACTTAGGATGTGGAATCCTTGGGTACGAATCCCGTCAAAAACATGACTCACGATGAAAAAGATGAAAGATCAAAAAACAAGCTAAAACTGCATGCTTGCGATTGCTTTTTTACATCACATTCACTTTTGTTCATACTATCGGGTAGGTTTAGGTGTAGTGCAGATGGTACGTTATATTAAAACGTCACAGCATTAGATTTATAGTGCCAATCAAGAGACATTTCAAGTCAGAATTGCAGTGACGTACAAAACCAACGTCACATAAAACATACCATATGTACTGTATGTTCATCTGTTCTGCAAAAAAAAACAAAAAAAAAAACATTCTTTTAGCACCACTCAGTGGACATTTAACAACCATTGTGTTACGAAATGTCCATGGCGCTACGTATTTTGCATCTTGGGAAAAAGTTCCCACGGGTATGTTTTTGTCATGAGATCAGTTGATTCAATGTATGCATGTGTAAAAGCTCAATCTAATTAAGTTTTGTTATTACTTCTAACACAGTTATTTATAGATTCTAATGCAAAAACACAAATCATCGTATTTTTTGCACAGCTGAATGCTGGCGCTTGATGTAAAGTGCATTTCAATTGCTGCCTACAACAGATTACAGTGCAAGGTGTCGATTAACTCTTGCAGCCGTGAGTCATGGTGACCCGCAGCAAATGACCCTCTTTAATGGGATCCAGCCGTTGGATGTAATGACCAAGAGTGATCCATCACCTGTACAGCCAGATACGCTGACATTCATGGCCCCGGTAATTGCTTCATCACAAAGGGTCTGTGCCATGTAGATTATTTTGGAATGTCGTGATGGATGTTGTGCATGTGTGTGATAAGAAGAGTAAATGGCGGCATTTGCTTTATCAATAGTTAAACCATGTTACACAATGAGAGGACAGGCAAAGCAAGTGGCAATTTGTAGTGGCACATTGCTTGCTTCCGTAAATGGCAGACAGTACTTGATCAGGCAGCCAGTCTAGTTCACTCGCAACACTACAGAATGTTTTGTACGGGTTGCTTCTTGACTGGAAGTGCTTTATACGACTGTCACCATGTTTTCCCTGCAGCATATTGCAGGCTAATGCTTCTCTTCTGGCATTAATGCAAATGCTATCGTGCTTTTTCTGAAGCAGCCGCAGGCTGTTTTGTCCATTCGGGATAGCAGCATCTCTGTACAGACTTTTTATTTTTGGGTGAACGATCCCTTTAAGTTCAATCAGTTATACCTAAAATGTTACCACCATACTAGTCATTTTGTTTTCCCATTTAGTCTGAAACCAAATAATGTTATTTATTAATACTAAATGTTTACATTACATACAAAGTACTTACAAACTCATGTAAAATTATTTAGCTATTTTATATTTCTATTTAAAATAGAGCAGGATTTATTTTTGTAGTGGCTTTTACTGTGGCTGAAATGTAGCTCTGAGTTTACGGCTGACTGGCCTGTGCTAGTAAACAGTCTGAGGTGACCTGCAGCTTTGAGGCTTCCAGTGGTCCCAGAGACTGTGTCACGTCTACAGATGACACTTCTTTCACAACAGCGCTCTGGACTTCAGTCAGAAATGGCCAAACCATTGATACAGCTGCCAGCCTAAATCACTGTGATGCCGCTACTGAAAAACAAAATCCACAGATGACATTTAGCTGAGCCAAATCACATTTATTTTGTGCTTATTTGGAAACAAAAACATATAATTTTTGTATAGAATTAGTCATTTTTACTGGAATATTTTTGTAGTCTCAATAATTTGACTTTTATAATCCCTCCAAATGTATTTTCTCAGACCTGTCCAACAGTTGTATACGTGTCTGGCTCTTGACTTACAGTAAATCCCTGCATTATCTGTCAGCGTCTGTCTGCATCCATTTACTAACATGAGACACTTGCTGTGGCAGCCATTAATTTGACCAATTATGTGGCCGATGCACCTTAAGAGAACATGACAGCTTGACAGTCACACAAAAAGCACACTGAAGGAAGGAATTTCAGGAAATGAGCAGTTTCAGTATAATGCATCTGTCAGCTGTATTTGTCCACTGCTGTCTCAAGTGCTTGAAGCTGTGTTCAGTTTAACACAACAATATGTTTAAAATAGTCTTACGGCTTTAATAAAAGTTCAACTTTATTGACAGCATTTGTGGTGTGATGTTGATTACCATAAAAAAAGTTACATTTACAGTACTGCACTTTCCCTATGTCTGAGAGACATAAGTGATACATTTTACTCGTATAGGGTGTTAGAATCATTTTGTAGCCTCTTGAGTTGTCTTAATGTGAGTCATTGTTTTACATAATTACTAGTAACATATTCACACTTTTCGAGAGTCAATGTTTGGAAGATGAGACATACTTAATAGGGTATCCGCTATACAAACAAAACTGAATGCAGAGAGACTGAGTTATTTGATGTTTAATTAAGAATAACATATATGATGACACAGAGGAGGGAGAAGGGCACAGTTCTGAAACTATAACTGGACTAGAAATAGTTCACGTCTCCTGTTGCTTTTGAGCAGCATTAATTCAATAGACCCAAAGGCCACTGCAGAGTTCCCAGGGTCTGCAGTCCATTTTGTGTTCAGATTCTAAGGCTGATCATTTATATCCAGTGAAAGAATATAGTAACCAGGGGTTGTCATGCTGCCAAAGGGACAAAAATGTAATGAAAGCACTATAAAATGACCTAAAAGTGGTCCATTTTGTATGCTACAGTATATCTCGAGTCTTCTGCATCCATAAAGTATCTTCAAAAGTATTTCAGTCTATTCTTAAAGCATTAGTTCACTTCTAGAATAAAAATTTCCTGATAATTTACTCACCCCCATGTCATCCAATATGTTAATGTGTTTCTTTTCTTCAGTTGCAAAGAAATTGAAGTTTATGAGGAAGACATTCCAGGATTTTTTTCTCCATATAATCAGCATAACGTCAACTTTCTGTAATATATGAGCTAGAAGTTACTGTATTTTACTGCGTTTTATTGTAACAGTTTATTATAACCTTGACTTTAGAAGGCCTGCATTGTGTTATTCTGCAACCATACACACAAAAAGCAACATTATCCTGCCATCTAAGGTATCATGCTTTGGGCAAATTCTAAGGCAGCATCACATGTACGCTTTAAAAGATAGATAAAAAAATCAATTTTTAATCAAACTACCTAATTAAATAAGCCATTAATAAGGTCATATTTGGTACAATTACACATTGAATTGCTATTATTTGTGTACATATACTGTAAGTGGTGTGACAAATTGTGGAGTGGTTTTGAAAACACTTGTTTGTGAGTTTACCACGTAACAGCGGCCAGAACAGATGGATGCCATGATCTGTGTGGCCCAGCATCCTCCTACACACTAAAAGTAATTGCAAAAATGTCTGGGAAAAGTTTGTTTTGAGCTTTTATAATGCCACTTGGCTTGCTTTTTTTGTGTTCCAATGCTATGACATTCACACATTTTTAAGTGTGACTGAAGTGTCCAAATAGTTTTGGGGTACTACACATGTACAAAATCCACAATGTTATAGTGATTTGTTCCCTTCCTGCTATTTATAATGAATGCCAAGCTGTCTTTTCTAATATCTGTTTACCGGTTCAGCTCCTCAGGTAGCAAACATGCAAAAGAACACAGAACTGTGCCCTGTCCCCTTTACTGCAAGCGCAGTCTAGTCTGGTTAAAAATTCACTTTGCACAAGCAGACATGCCACTTTTGCCTGTATTGGAAGGCAAATCTGGAACAGTTTTCCACTGTATTATTTATTTTTCCTTTCATCCATATTCAGGGCAATATAAAAGCTTATGCCTGCTAGAAATCGCTTAGGGTGCAAAGTTGTTTAGGTCGTGTCGTCAGAGGGTACCAAGATGCTTACAACGCGAAATCACACATGTAACACCATGATTCATTTAATCTTTAACAATTTCAATTCTCCCTTTGTACCTTTTTTGCATTTACATTTGCACTGCACAGTTAATGGAAGTGACATTACTGACTATAAGCTCTAAAGGATCCTGAATATCATCCAGATTGTCAGCATATTGCGGATGTGAAGCAGTTATCTGCAAACTTGCTTATTTGCACGCACACACACATTTGCTGTGAATGTCAGGGAGAATAGTGGTGTTTACACATACAGAGACTAATTAAGTGTTCTAGTGGAAAGGTTCCGGTCATATCGGAAATATTACATCAAAGGTCATATTAAAAAATGTGACATGCTAGACAGGAATTTTACTGCTTTGCACATCCCGTTTTCTGTTCCTTACTACATACATAACCATTCACTTATTTTGTTTTTATATAGTTGGTTTAAATGTTATTTTCACTTCTTTTTTTTTTTACATTTGCGTTGTGGGAATGAAAAGTGAATTCATTTAAGATAAGGAATTGGAACAGTGAATGGATTTGTTTCTTCTTGTCTTCCTAAGAGAGAACAATTTTATATTACTGAAGTCATGATTGTGTTTTAGCCCAGGGAAAATGTGGGAAAACACTTTTCATCCAATACTCTGAGATGTAGTGGCTCTTATTCAAAATCTTATTATAAAATGAACATTTTATCTCTTTTGAATGATACTGACTGCAGCACCAATGTGCAAAAACATGACTCTCTTGGCATGCGAAAGAGTAAACACTGGCACACAAACAAAAAGCGAGAGAGGAATATTGTACGATTGTAATTTTACTCAGTAGCTTATTTTAGAAATGTTGAAGTCAGCATGCAGAATTAACACCTGCCAAGAGGCAAATGCAAGTACAAACAGACAATGACAAGTAAATAAAACATTATATAGTTTAATTTGAATTGCAATAATGGGAATCTGACTAGAGCAGTCACGATTCCTTGACTAGTGTTTGCATTTACGTCACAATTTGGTCAGCTACCCAGATGTGTGGCCATATCGGCGATACTCAGATGTAAACAACAGCATGGATTGCATAGTTAATGTACTACTGAGTATGTTGTTCTGCTAATTTATGCTGTCTAAACCACGGAAAAAACGTGTAAAAGCTGCTAAATCATATATAGAAGGACATAGTAAGCTGGAAAGGGCGCAGTATTTTGACACAATAATTTACGTGTGTGGAGCATCACAGACTCCATCTCTGCATATTCCTTTAAGTTCAGGATTATTATAATATTAATCTGGGAATGCAAAGTATGCCATTTCATCAGATTTGTAAGGTAAATCATTTATAAACCTACACAAACACAGGAGAATACATCAATATCTTTCTAAACATGCTAACTGTTCATCTTAATTTAAAAATAAAAGCTCAAACCCTCAAGTTTACACTTTCTGATGTCTACATATTCAAGAAATTGTAGTGGCTGTAACATTTTTGTAGAAATAAAATGGCTCAATATTAAAGATTAAGTGGACATTTGAATTAAATGTTGTTCAGCCAATATTAAACAAGGATTAGATCGCTCAAAGTGTAAAAACAATCTTCAGGCCGTTAGGGCCCTCTGCAGTCATTTGTTATAACACATTGTTACAGTTTTGTTAAATAAAACCATATGTGACCCTGGACCACAAAACCAGTCTTAAGTCGCTGGGGTATATTTGTAGCAATAGCCAAAAATACATTGTATGGGTCAAAATTATAGATTTTTCTTTTATGCCAAAAATCATTAGGAAATTAAGTAAAGATCATGTTCCATGAACATTTTTTGTAAAATTCCTACTATAAATATATCAAAATGTAATTTTTGATTAGTAATATGCATTGTTAAGAACTTAATTTGGAGAACTTTAAAGGTGATTTTCTCAGTATTTAGATTTTTTTGCACCCTCAGATTCCAGATTTTCAAATAGATGTATCTCGGCCAAATATTGTCTTATCATAACAAACCATACATCAATAGAAAGCTTATTTATTGAGCTTTCATATGATATATATATATATATATATATATATATAAAGTTTTGTAAAATTTAACCTTATGACTGGTTTTGTGGTCCAGGGTCACATACTGTATGAGTACTTGCTTTTGATACTTTATTTTAACTAATTATTATAGCCTTATTGCTATTATATATGTATTTTAAAGATTTATTTTTGGGCATTTTTGCCTTTATTGTGATAGGACAGATCAGAAATGACAGGAAGCAAAGTGGGAGAGAGATAGGGGGTGGGATCGGGAAAGGTCCTCAAGTCAGGATTTGAACACGGGACGCCCGGAGCACAGTGGCACTCTATGTCAGCGCGCTGCCCACAAGGCTGTCGGCACCGACTTACATATGTATTTTAAGCAATTTTAAACATGACGCGGCACAAAACGAAATGTGATTAGTTGCTTTACCTGTCAGTCTTATGGCCTTTTAGGCGGGCCTTGGCCATTCAAAGTGGCCAAGGTTCCCAGACGTTCTGCCGTCAGTCTAAACTAAAGGTCTGGCTATGCGAGACTAAATCAGACTGGTAAATGTTTACAACACGATTCTCATACAACATTTCTGGAGGTTTCTGTGCCTGCAGCAGTTGATTTCAAGTTTTGAAGCAATATGATGCATATAAATATTTCTTTCCAGGAATATCTGATTGTTGTGTTGCATTTAGAAGTCTTTAAAATCAGCTATATTCCATTTCAGTCTCTGCTAGCTCTAATCATTGGAGGATTTACTCATGGTTGATATCCAGTGTTATTTATGTATGAAATAAAGCAGAAACATATTCCCATATCTATCTCAGATACTATGCAATAGTGTGTTTGATGAATGCATGCTCTCTTATGCATTTTGTAGTTTCATCATTCTTTCATCTCTCCACTGGCAAGTTTATTTTTATTTGCAAATACGGTTTGATGTTATGATGTTACATTCATTTGCATGATGTTACACTAAAAAACCCTAAATGAGTAAAGTCCTGAGTATAGCACATCTTTCCCATTAAGATTTCAAGCCTGGTATTTATTTTTTGTCACTAATAAAATGATTTTAGTTGCAACCTGGGTGATCTTAGACAAAAGGAATGTGTAAGGATTCTCTTTGGAATCATAATTTGGAATCAACCCTACTGGGAACAAGTTTTATACAAAACCCAAATCTATCCTTTACACTATCCTATAAAAAAAGCCCAAAATTCCTGTAGGGATTCAGTTTATCCAGTGAATTTCCATTAGGATCCTTCAGGATTCTAATAGAAAGTCTGATAATAATCTCGTAGACATTCTCTATTTTAGACCTCACACAAACATGTTTCTTCCTCTCTTTATTTTTCTTGAGGAGTCTCACCTGTCACATAATTGATGTGATAGAGCTGTTGTTGACTAACAATGAGCCGAGGGGAGCGGTGTCACTGCGGCTCTGACCGTGAGCCCGTCTCTCATACTGATCAGCCACCTTTCTTTACTTCATTGGGGGCGAGAGCTCTACTGTAGTGCTACACTGTAAAACCCGACAAGTTAGGGTAACTCAAACCATTTAAGTTTGGTAAAACCCAAAAATATGAGTACTATAAACTCATATACATTGAGTTTAATTAACTTATTCTTTTTAACATTAGCTTAGGCAATTATTAGAGTAAACTCAACTTTAAAAAATGTAAGTTTATTCCACTCAGTCAGTTTGAATTCAGGTAACAAATCCAACTAAGTCTTATCAACTTTTTGCTACTTAAATGGTTTGAGGAAACCGATTGCCTTTATTGCTTTGAGTTTGATGAACTTAAACCATTTAAGTTACATAAGACGTACCAAAAACACTGGTAATAATGACAGAACAGGTGGGTTTTCTTAAGTATTTATTGAAATACAACAAATGTTTTAAAGCATAAATAAAAATAAGTGGTCTGTTTAGTTAAAAATATAACATTTACGCTATCTTATCAGACTTTTCACCAAATAAGCAAAGACAGCAAAAACAAGGAAATGTTTAACAATATCCCTTTTTAAAATGCTAATTATAATTGATAATATTAAAAATAATAACAATAAATAATATGAAACACAGTGGATCAATTTTAAAATAAATAAAAAAAAGCTTTTCCTTAATATTAACAGTACTTTCTATACAAAATTTAAGTATGTATACTATAAGGGAATACATTAGTGCAAAAAAAAAAAAAAACCTGTACACTGAGCCAAGACTTGGCAGACATCATCTTTAGATACAATCAAAACATCCAAGTCAAAATTATTTATACAATGCTTTTTACAATACAAGTTGTGTCAAAGCAACTTTACATTACTGCAGTGACCATCTGATCTGGATACAGACTAGACCTGGTGGCTACAGCAACCTCAGAATAAGAAAGAAACAGACTAATATTAACATAGACGCAAAAGTTCCAGGTTGCCACAAAGTCAGATTGGAGAGGACTCATCTGGTTCTCGTGGTCTTGCGTGGATGGCTGTCTAGGTGATGAGGTCTTCAATGATGATCTGTCTCTGGGGCTCATCTAGTTGACGTGGTCTCTGCTGACATTCCATTGGGTTTAAGAATAATGTTCCCTCTTCCTCCTTAACAGTGATGGTGACAGCTGCCATCTGAACCTGATCAGGCTTCCGTTTTCTAAATGCAGTAAAAGTTTTGTTAGTGTACGTCACCAAATATCATATCAAAACAAATCAGACATATTTACATTTTCATAAATTATAATAAAGGTGTGAAGGATCGGGAAAGTGTTTATTCAATAAGGTATGTACCCAATGTAAAACAAAAAACATGTAGTACTTTAATTTTCACATCACAACTTCCAGAGTTGTTTATCAGCAGGATTTTCAGATGTGAATATCAGCTAAATGTTTTAGAGATTGAATTTAATTTACATAAACTCATTTTACTAATTTACCATTTAATTTGACAATCTAAGGTTCTTTATTACAGAACAGAGAGAAAAAGTGATAGTTCACCCCAAAATGAGAATTACTTACTCTAATGTTGTTCCAAGCCCGTATTCCAATTTAAACCCTGTGGCTCGTGACGATACATTGAGGTTTGAGACACAAAACTATCTGTACAAAAAACTGAACAGTATTTATATCATTATTTACCTTTGATCCATGATGATGATGATGATGCATTTATATAGCGCTTTCATTGTGTATTGCCGTACACCCAAAGCGCTTTACAATCATATAGGGGATCTCTCCTCAACCATCACCAGTGTGCAGCATCCACTTGGATGATGCGTCGGCAGCCACAGTACAACGGCGCCGGTGCGCTCACCACACACCAGCTACAGGTGGAGAGGAGAGAGTTATGGAGCCAATTCAATGAATGGGGATTATTAGGAGGCCATGATTGACTAGGGCCAGTGGAGGGAATTTGGCCAGGACACCGGGGTTACACCCCTACTCTTTTACGAGAAGTGCCATGGGATTTTTAATGACCACAGAGAGTCAGGACCTCGGTTTAACGTCTCTTCCGAAGGACGGTGCCTTTTACAGTATAGTGTCCCCGTCACTATACTGGGGCATTAGGACCCACATAGACCAAAGGGTGAGCACCCCCTGCTGGCCTCACTAACACCTCTTCCAACAGCAACCTAGTTTTCCCAGGAGGTCTCCCATCCAGGTACTGACCAGGCTCAACCCTGCTTAGCTTCAGTGAGCAACCGGTCTACTGTCCTTTTATTTATTTGATCCATGGCAACGTTCTACTGTCCTCACAACAGCCGGCGCGTTATGCGTCAACGTGATCTGCCATAGTAGATGCACGCACGGAAGCGGTCTGTCATGCGTACACATCACTCATTGTTTACATAGTGCAAAGTGGCTACTCAAATTGATAATTACTTGTGCTTATCCTGATTCTGGCAATTGATTAAAAACTAAAAGATTACGTTTCCTTGTGCAAACTCATCCGGGAGTGTTGACTTTTCACCGACTACATCGCCAGAGCACGTTGACGCACCATGCACCGGTTGTTGTGAACATGCTCCATACAGCGGAAAGTTCCGGTGGATCAGAGGTAAATAATGATATAAATACTATTAAGTTTCTTGCACAAGACAGATCTCAATGTATCACCACGGGCCGCAGGGTTTAATTGGGTTTTGTCTGTGTATGTTTTTTTTCCCTCAAAGATTTGGTAACTATTGACTGCCATTATATGACTGACAGACTGCAATGGTTTGAGTTAAACATTTTTGTTTGAACTATCCCTTTAAGGTATTTTTAATGATATCTGAGAACTTTCTGAGCCTCCATAGACAGCTACGCAACTGGAATGTTCCCAGACCCATAAAATATCTTTTTTTCATCTGTATTAATTAAGTCTATAACTATAATCACAACTTAAAAGACTTCACTGGTATTCTTCTGAAGCAACACAAAATAAAAAAGACTGACAGAATGACAGCCAACCTGATATTTAAGATGTTCAGACTGAATCAAAATGGTAGCACACTACAAACATTACTGGTCCTTAGATGTCATGATGTTATTCTTGTGGGATGCTAGTTGAGATTTGTCATTTTTCATCTGTGCTGTGTATTCACCATTGATAATTGTTTAGGTCTAAATTTCAAATCTAATATTCACATAAAATTACAGTATTGCTTCAGAAGAGCAGAGAGAGAATTTGTGCTGCTGGTAACGTTAATTCTGGACACAGTTGCAATTGCATTCATAGCAATTCATCAAAAAATAAAAACTGAAGTGACAAATTACATCTTGTAATTTCGTAATAAACACTAAAGCCCATCAATTTGTATATATCCTAAAGCCCATCATATAAATATAATGTGAATTCTACTTACTTCATTTTAGGCTTATACTGCAGCAGCTTGTTGCCAATGACATCACACCACCCTCTGAAAAGATTGATGTAAAAAACATGACAATTTGTTAGTATGAATTTTAAATAAGACAACATAAGGAGCAAATAACAGTCAAAAATGTTAACTAACTTAAGGTTAACAAAACAGAGTATAAACGCTCCTCACCGGGCTTCGGCGAGTATAGTAACGTTAAACGTCAGCGTCACATGGATATTCTAGATGAAACTGACAAAGCAAATAATAAATAACGATTAACAAAAAGTTTAAACATTTTTGAAAATAGGGAATGTGTGTTTGCTTTACCTTGCTTCAGAGCTGTGGCGCGAGTGACGGTTAAAGATGTGGAAGATAACGTTAGTCTGTCAGCCGCCTCTCCAGTTTAAAAATAAAAATTGCTGGACTCGTTTGTGTCCGACTGTGAGAAACCACAAAACATATTTATTAATTTATCACTGACAAAACGTTGTGTATAACACTGCATATTTAACACCTGCCGTTGATAACTTTGATGTAATGACGCCATAGCTGCTTGATCTTTGCTAGACAACGTTACACACAATAAAGTTGACAATAAAACACAAGTCGTTTGAAAGTGCTTAAAACAGCAATAAAGACGTTTGAAAAGCTTAATTTACCTGATATTTTCCAGGACTATGTCGCAATCCATCCTGCTGTGATCCCGTGACGTGAGTGAGAGGATGAGCAGACGTGATTTACTGGAGGCAAAATATTTTCCGGGTTTTTTCAAAAACCGCGCGCATTTTTTCAGTCAAAGTAATTATTTTAAAATTATAAATCTAAATCTAAATGAAATAGATGTATGTATTTATTATATTATCGTTATTATTATAGTTTATTATTATGGTTGTTTAATTATTATTAAAAGTAATATATTACCATTTAGTTAGGCTATTTATCTAGTAATGAAAGATCTAATAATCTAGAACCTTATATTATTACTTCTCGAAAAACTATATTAGAAATCATGGATTAAGCTTATATTTATTTTAAATATTTTGTGATCGGACATAGACATAGAGTGTATGGCAATAATAGATTGAATTAATTTCTAGTAACTTATTTAAAATGAGTTCTACTTAACATAATTCGCGTTTGAGTTTACATCACTAATATGTATTGAGTTGAAATAACTTTTAGAAATTTTTGAGTTAAATTAACTCATTTCATTTAACGAATTCCACTGTTAGGTTTTACAGTGCTGTAGATCTCTAGGAGAATGAAACAATAGGAGGGAGAGCAAGCAGCAGATATGAACAGAAATGACAGTCAATGACAGACAATGTCTTCTCTATTTGAAAGGCAATTGTTTTTCCGAGAGCTGCACATTAATACCATCATATCAGAGTTAATGAAATGACTCATCATTGTTTCTCCCCTCGAGTTTTTTTTTTCCTTTTACATTCTATGCGAGGATCTAGAATGTTTAATAAATTACTGGCTTTGTAGGAGAGTTTAGTTGTAAAATTAAATTAACTGACTAATTACAGCACGAATGCTTGTTATCTGGAAGTGATGTTCAATTTTAAAGAAATGTCCCGGGTTCAATCAATTTAAGCTTGATTTACGGCTTTTACAAACTGCAGGGTGAGTCTAAATTAATTTCTGTGATATCAGCAGTGGGCCACAGTGTCTATATTGAAGCAAAGACACTCCATTAACCATTATGAACTATGATTAATGAGAAAGTTTTGAGGAAAGTATCTGTGAACAGTGTTATTATTGAGACACATCAGAATGATTTCTGAAGGATCATATGAATTTAGAAATGATGCTAAAAATTCAGCTTTGAAATCACAGGAATAAATTACAATTGAAACATTCAAATAGAAAACCGTTATTTTAAACAGTAAAAATATTTCAGTATTTTACTGTTTTTGCTGTGCTTTGGATCAAATAAATGCAGGCTTGGTGAGCAGAAGAGACTTCTTAAAAAAACCCATTAAAAATCGTACTGTTCAAAAACTTTTGACTGGTAGTGTACTTCTGCTTTCTGCTGATTCTTTGGTTATTTAGATCACGTAACACAAGTGACAGATACAGTCGACAACTCGTCATATTCTAGGGATGTGGCTAAAAACGAATCCCGTTGCATTATTATTCCTATGGGGAAAATATTAAAATAGATGACATGTGGTTACTTTTAGGAAGGAAAAACTCCAATTCCTAGAAATAGACATGAGACAATTGTTAACATGCAGTAAGAGTAAAGAGATCTACAATTACATAGCACAGATTTTTTGATCTTGAGAGAATTTGTCTAGGGAAAACAGGTCTCATTTGTGATGTTTTTATACCACTGATCTCCACAATTTATGTGAATATATTTTCACACAAAACTAACAGAGTGATCTGCAGGGTATAAAAGTATGATTTAAATGTTTTTCCTTCCTCACCTTAAATTTTTTGTCTCTTGCAGTGAATCTGTCTGTGCTAACGACAGCATGCAGCAGTCACTATGGAAATGCTATTGAGGACTTCTGCCTGGCCAAGTTCAAGCTTGACATGGAGGTTCTCGATCAGCGCCAGTGGTGCAGCTGGGAGGACACAGTTGAGTGAGTGATAAACACTTGTAGAGTTTATTATATCATTGGTAATTCTTCATTCTGATTAGCTAACACATGCTCCAAGGACCGTAATTCACATCAAAGTAGGTTTATTGTCATTTTTTGTCTTCTTTCCTTTCGTTGGAAAGGAAACTAAATATAGTGACAGTGATCCTAGAGCCACAGTGCAGAACATGTCTATATTCTATAACTCTGCATTTATTAAAGAATCTTTAAAAATGTCATGGTTTCCACAAAAATATTAAACGGCACTGTTTAATAACTGTTTTCAATTGTGATAATAATAAGAAATGTATCTTTAGCACATATGTGACCCAGGACCACAAAACCAGTCATAAGGTTAAATTTGTCAAAACTGAGATTTATACATCATATGAAAGCTCAATAAATAAGCTTTCTATTGATGTATGGTTTGTTAGGATAGGACAATATTTGACTGAGATACATCTATTTGAAATCAGAAATCTGAGGATGCAAAAAAATCAAAAAGACTGAGAAAATCACCTTTAAAGTTGTCCAAATTAGGTTCTTAACAATGCATATTACAAATCAAAAATTACATTTTGATATGTTTACAGTAGGAATTTTACAAAAAATCTTCATGGAACATGAACTTTACTTAATTTCTTAATGATTTTTGGCATAAAAAAAAAATAAAAAATTTTGACGCATGCAATGTATTTTTGGCTATTGCTACAAATATACCCCAGCGACTTAAGACTGGTTTTGTGGTCCAGGGTCACATATTAGAATAAATTCTGAATTGCTGAAAATTTAGCTGTCATTACAGGATTTAATTACATTTTAAAATGTATTAAAGGGAACCCTGGATATTAAGACTTGTATGGCTTAATATAATGTAAATAATGTCTCTTACTGAAATATGTAGTAGAAAACCCAATAAAGATTTATGTTATTTTAGAAAAAATTCACATAATTTTATACATATATTAGACTATGAGGGGTGACATTATTTCGGTGATGTCAAATGGTTGCACTCGGTGAGCTACTGGTGCTACCTGTTGCTATTTTTACTGCAACACAACTCGGTAAATAAATGACTGATACAATGACCACAGCTACTGAAAGAGCTTACAGGTGGTGATGAATATAAGCGTAGGCTTAAACCAAATGCAGGGCTTAAAGTATTCCGGCACCGCGCCGGATCTCCGGCGTGCGGCCGTGAGGGAAAAATATATATTTATATTTTAGAGCCTGCGCATGCGGTTCAATATTTTCGAGACAATTTATTTCACCTACCAATCATATGAGAGGAACGCAGCCTTAACGAACATTACAAGCCTATCAGAAGCAGAGAAGGGCGGGTCCTTGCAACACAGTATGATTGACACTCATACGTCTGTCACGTTAGCGTTGTCAGAGAAAAAAAAAATTGAGCGCAAGTTTATGAAGCCTGGGGGTGATGTCCTAGCAATAGTTAAAGGATTCAGAAATAATTGGTGCTGGGACCCGACCAGATTTCTTGCGACGCGGGAATAAATTTCCAAATAAAAGCGGTTGCGGTCGGTAACTCTGGTGTAATTTGAACGGGAGCGGGCGGTAACAATATCCCGTTCCCGACGTCTTTTCTAAACAGCAAATCTGCGCTTTACTCATTCCTATCGAGCACCTGTAGGCTACAGCCTGCGCTCAAAACTGTTATGCACTCATGGACCAGTGCTTTCTGCGTCGTGCATTTTTTGCAAGGTCTCATAAGCGCGGAAAGTGGGGGTAGCCTACTGATGGTGTTTTTTTCCGTGGGCAACTGTTTATCAGTTTATCAGCGTTACTCCAGAGGGCAAAGCCACGTTTGGAGTGCCAAAATCTTCATAAGGTTATGCAGACTGATTTTTCGCAAACAGTGTGGTTGTTAACTCCTGACCCGAGCCCTTCCCCTTTGCCAAAACAACTTATACTGTTTTGGCAATTAAAATAGTTCAGTTTTGCATGTAATGGCAAAGTGGTTATAATTTCGTTTCTTTTTTATTAAGTTAGTTTAGAGAGAGAGAGAGAGAGAGAGAGAGAGAAAACGTTTGGAGCATTTTTTTTTGTTCGTTAAACGTAAGCTGTTTCTTAAAGTAAGGACCAAGCAGACGGCGGCAGACAGTGACCTACTCTTTGTTTGAATTTGCCTTCACAAATCACGAATTGGCTAAAAAAAAAAAAATAATATATATATATATATATATATATATATTTATGTATATGTATTTATGTATGTGTGTGTGCGCTATTTGGCACATATCCAATCGTTTGTGCGGAGAGTGGAAGCTAAAACGCCTTTTTTAGGATATAGGCGATCAGTGACATTTTTTTTTTTGTGGAAACTATTTAACCGTTATTTTTGTCAGACATGATAAATATGTAGAAAGCTTTAAATTAGCACTTAACGAAATAAAACAAATCGAAAACAAAATCTCTTTTATTATGTAGCTAATCCGTAAAGATGCAAGGCGCGTCCAATGAGGACATGGATGAGGAGGATCGTTAGCTGACTCAGAAAACAATAGTTTATAAATAAATAATTTAAATATCTCCTTGCTATTTCACAGTCATGGTAATTACTTTTGCTGGTGCTTTGTGGCAAGCTTTAGCCAACTACTTGAACGGAGAATCCAGCTGTGCTGAAGATGCGCTCAATGCTGCTGACAGCATTATCATCATTGAATGTCTAAAATATAATTATTTAGTCCGCGTTTGATCTATGGCGGGCTGAAATGCAGGGCTATAATACGTCTTAAAAGTGGAACATGCGCAGACCTCTACATTAGTCCACTCATTCAGTTCACTTGAAGGAGTGAATGAAAACGAGTGAGTGAATTCGGACACTAAGTGCACCGGAAGGACTGCCACTTTTGCATAGTGTGTTTACTGTTTAATAATCATTTCAAATGGGCAGCTCCAGTAGTAAGATTAAATGATTTATCTTGAACTCTGTCACGGAAATTATGTATAAACCCTAGTTAAACAATTTGATAATCAATTCACAATGAACGTGTAACTGTTGTACGCTGTAATACGCAGTGGACGAGCGCATTGTAAAATGAACGGATGGATGATTCAGCTGCGGGCGCCATCTTCTGGTGAGACGCGGATCGTGAATTCAATCGGCACGTGACTCTCACAGTGCATTATTATGGGTTGTCTCTAGCTGTTGAGTGTTCATCGGTTGTACACTCGTTTTTGCAATGCGTTGTGGGATTGAACGAGTGCACTCGAGACCCCCCCCCCCCCCCCCAAAAAAAAAAAAATGTTCAGGCTCAGGATTTTTATTTACTTTAACTCCTGCAAATGTCATACCATCGATTTTTCCCTACAAGGAGTCTAAAGGTCCCCGGATATTGAGTGAAATACACCCTGAGAAACTCTTTCAGTGGCTGCAGCGTCATGACAAGCGTTGGCATGTTTACATCCTGCCAGGATGGCATCTAGCGTTTCTTGTCTCTGCCAATTGTAAGCTCTTTCAGTAACTGTGGTCTACTAAAAGCATCAGGGCTAAAGTGAAAAGAACAAAGACGCAGGTCTTTATGAAGTTTAATTCATCCAGTCATCTTCCTGTTCTTTGCTCCTCTTCTTATCACTATGAAAGCAGTAAAGATTTACATTGCTTTTCTTGTTGCTCTTCTACTGAAAATTACAATTAAAAAACGCACAATTTGGCATTGTATCAGTATTTCATTTTCCGAGTTGCTTATTCCAAGTTGTGTTGTAAAAATAGCAACAGGCAGCGCCAGTAGCTCACCTAGTGCAATTTGATGTCATCAAAGTAATGAAGTCCCCCATAGTCCAAAATAAGTATAAAACGACGTGGATTTTTAAATCATGTACATTTTTCATGGATTTTCTACTACATATTTCAGTAAGAGACATCATTTTATTCATTTTAAGCCAGGAAAGTTCTATTACTTTAAATATTTCACAATATTACAGTTCTCACTGTTTTTCATTAAATAAAAGAAGCCTTGGTGAGCATAAAAGACCTCTTTCAAACACATAAAAAAATGACTGACCCCAAATGTCCGCTACACATTTCACATCACACACAGGTTGGTTCAGCACTCATTCAACAACTTTTGTTTAGTGCAATCCTACCTTGCAGCTGACACGCCTGCATGTTTATTTGAACACTTCATGACAAGGTCAGTGAAGAGCAGAGTTTTCTCAGTAAGAGAGATGACAGGGGTTCCCATATTATCACATACCTCAGAGGGATTTAGTGTGCCATGTGGCACAGCTCCAGGCATACACCGTTCCTGGGAATGCCTCCATATGCCCAGCTGTCTCTGTGACATAATGGAGGAAGTTATTTGCGGTGCACCAGAAAAAAAAAAACACATGATACGGAAGAACTTTCACATTTCCAGGTTAACAAGAAGAACTGTCTTGTCTGTACTTTTGTGCCCTTGACAAATGACCCTAAAAAGCTCTGCCACTCTGACATTAGACTGATGCCGTCGCGCTCCAGTGCAACATTCGAGAAAGATACAGCTGAGAAAAGTGGCACTGGATGTCTAAGCTGTCGGATCAGGGCCAGTAAGGTCTCCCTGTCCCTTCCGTCAACACTCCAGGCACTTTTTGTCCCCTGCGACCCAACTCGTATCTATTGTAGCTCATGCCAAGGAGCAAAATGCTGACTATGTTTTATGGTACGAGAAACTATTTTATGGCCCTTAAAGTGATAGTACACCCAAACTGAAAAAAAAATCCATCCTTTACTAACTCTCAAGTTGTTCCAAACCTGTATGACTTTCTTTCTTAATTTAAAAAAAAAAGTTATGGTGAAGCACTTACAATGAAAGTGAATGGAGAAGTTCACTTCCAGATCAAAAATTTACAGATAATTTACTCACCCCCTTGCCATCCAAGATGTTCATGTCTTTCTTTCTTTAGTCATAAAGAAATTATGTTTTTTGAGGAAAACATTTTAGGATTTCTCTCCATATAGTGGACTTCTATGGTGCCCACGAGTTTGAACTTCCAAAATGCAGTTTAAATGCAGCTTCAGATGGCTCTAAATAATCCCAGCCAAGGAAGAAGGGTCTTATCTAGCGAAATAATTGGTTATTTTCTAAAAAAAAAAAAAAAAAATGCTCAAATGCTTGTCTTGCTCTGTGTGAACTTTGTGTATTCTGGTTCAAGACAGTAAGGGTATGTCGAAAAACTCCCATCTCATTTTCTCATCCAACTTCAAAGTCGGCAGAAGTACCGACCCAGTGATTACAAAGTGAACATGCAAAGAAGATCAAATGCCCTTCACAAAAAAAGGTAAAACAGCGGTGTAGGGTGATTTTGAAGTTGGAGGAGAATATTAGATTTTTTCAGCATACCCAACTGTCTTGTACCGAAATACACAGAGTACGCGCAAAGCTAGACAAGACGAACATTTGAGATTAAAAAGTATATAAATTGTCTTTTTTTTTTTTTTTTGAAAAATTAGTTTAATTAAATAAGCAATCGTTTCATTAGATAAGACCCTTCTTTCTCAGCTGGGACAATTTAGAGCCCTTTGAAGCTGCATTTAAACTGCATTTTGGAAGCTCAAACTCACGGGCACCATAGAAGTCCATTATATGAAAAGAAATGTTTAACTCAAAAAAAAATTCTTCACAACTAAAGAACAAAAGACATGAACATCTTGGATGACAAAGGGGTGATTAAATTATCTGTAATCATAACACATATTGTCTATTGAATGTTTTAACTTTCCATTCATATTCATTTCTAAGTAACCCAGATTTTTGCTTCTCTCAGGTGGAATGATTACCTTAGCAAAATGCTCTGTGTTCATTAACAAAAGTGCCGGTGCGTTTGTTGTTAGTCAGATCAAAATCTTAGAATGTTGCCCCAAGGTTGCAAACAAAAAGGATTGTGTTCAGGAGTACGATTGATTCCTTTGGGTGTTGTTAAACTGAGCCGTCATTTATGACATAAAATGATTATTCATAACGCCTGCTTGACTGAATATGTCAACTATATTAAAAGCCGATTCCCTTTAGACAGTGAGTCATAGATTGTGCTAACTGTGTATAATGGTTGGTAGTAATAAACAGGGATAAACCTTGATCTCTGGTATTTTATTTCACGCTTTTTTCCATTAGAACAAAATGGAAAAAAAATCAAAGCGTTAACATTTTGGCTAACTGTTTTTTTTCTGTCTTCATTTCTAAAGGATCTGGATGCGATTAAACCTCAATAACAAGCACAGATGTGAGTTAGCTGGTTTTATTTAATATATGGAGAACATCAATAATGATTGATGCCATACTTCTTTAAATCAATAGAAAACGTATGCCATAAATCTGTTATGACAGCAAGTGAGCTATATTGCTTCCATTATTCAATGCAGTATTTTTTTAACAATCAAGTTAGGCTCCAAGCTCAATTTGTCAGCTTTCCTAGAGGAGAGCGGTTTTGCTTAAAGGTTGGTCTTTCATCACTCTAGGGATCTCATGGTGTTCTCAGATCTGGAGGCAGGTTCAAGTGCCTCGCGTACCTGTGAAACAGCATTCATTAAAGTATGTATGGCCCCTCGGCTCCCTCCGTGAGGTCATCCAGCTCCATTGCTCAATTATGCACAAAGCACTGTCTAGAGTCAGCCACAGGTCTGGGATGATGTCTGAGCAACACAGTGGAACAGCATGTGGCCTCCAGTGAGCCTCAGAAGTGGTGAGGTAAGACTTATCGAGCACTGAGAGCAGTCGACTGCGGGTAATTAAGGTTATATACAAACGATCAGAGGAGGCCAGCGCTCTTGCACTTCAGCAAATTGTCTCACCTGGGCAATGGAGCATTAAACTGCTTCGGAAGGAACTGGCAATCTACAAACCAAGCCTTTTGCCCTTGTAGGGGTCATTCCTGTGAGTGTCGGTATGCTCATTAAACTCCTCTTAAAGCACAGCCTGGAGGTGCAACAAACTCGTAAAACATATACAAATTGATGTGGCAGAGCTGGGATTATAGGCAGGTGTTTGTCTAAAACATCATTTCCAGTCCTCTGACAAAAATTCAATTAAGGAACAGATGTTAATACCACACCATGAAATGCTTTGGTACTGATTTAATAAGCACAAAAACAGATCCCAGCAGATTTAATAAAGTTCAAACATTAAATCAAAGTGAAGACATTAACTGGAGATCTTTTTGTTGTTTTAGGTTATTGCAGGACATTATAGTTAACCAAAAAATTAAAATTCATACCCTCATTTTGTTCCAAACCTAATTTATAACTGTAGGGCTCTATGAAATCCATTTTATGTTTTTCCCAAATTCCGTTTAAATTCTTTCTGCATTCCGTTCTTCCCATTTTCTGAAATTTTCCTCAGATTTATAAAAAAAAAAAAAAAAAAAAAAAAAAAGCATTTCTAATTCATTGATTTGATTAAAAAAAATATGTATTTTATTATATTTTTTTTTTTTTTCAGAAACACTGTGTTGTGTATTTTAATTTTTCTGGTAAATAAATTCTAGTAAATATTTTTTCTATTAAATATTCCTTAAAAAAAGAAGATTTTAATAATAATTTTACCAGTAGTAGTAGTAGTAGTTTTGTTTATATTACATTAAGTAATATTTCTGTTACAGTTTCTTCAAGTTAAAACAAACTTTTTATTTTGCTGTTAAAGGAGTAGTTCACTTTCAGAACACAAATTTACAGATAATGCACTCACCCCCTTGTTATCCAAGATGTTCAAGTCTTTCTTTCTTCAGTCGTAAGGAAATTAAGTTTTTTGAGGAAAACATTTCAGGATTTCTCTCCATATAATGAACTTCTATGGAGCCCCTGAGATTGAACTTCCAAAATGCAGCTACCGAGGGCTCTAAACAAACAAACAAACAAAAAATTAAATACTTTTTAAACCTCAAATGCTCGTCTTTTCTAGCTTTGTGTGTACTCTGTTTAGAGATTTAAAAGTATATAAATTGTAAATGTTTTTAGAAAATAACATCGTTTTACTAGATAAGACCCTTCTTCCTTGGCTGGGATTATTTGGAGTCCTTTGAAGCTGCATTTAAATGCATTTTGGAAGTTCAAACTCAGGGGCACCATAGAAGTCCATTATATGTAGAGAAACCCTGAAATGTTTTCCTAAAAAAACAATTTATTTACGACTGAAGAAAGAAAGACATGAACATCTTGGATGACAAGTGGGTGAGTACATTATCTGTACATTTTTGTTCTGAAAGTGAACTACTCCTTCAGGACCTTTAAAATTCTCTTTGCATATGATATGACAGAAGTTTTATCTAAAAAAAAAAAAATGGTAAAATGCTTTTGAAGTGACTCGCAAAGCAGCTCTGGACATTATGTTTATGTGTTCATGTACTCATAGGGGTCCTAGAATTAACACTCGGCAAGTGCCAAATGCGAGTATCGTGTTGGCGAGTATATGTAACAGTGTCAGTCACTAGTTGCCGGCTAAAACTTTTACTAAATATAACAATGCAATGCCTGTTTTCAAAGAGATTCGCTGTTTTTGACGCAAGCGAATAAAATAATCTTCTCTGAAGACAAAATTATCATGAAATCATCTGTTCTGTAATAAATGACAAGAGCGAATCAAATAATAGGATACAAACGGGCTGATAAGGTCAGAGCAGTGTGATGGCCAGCTTGTCCCTAGACACAGTTTTAATAACTTTTACCTGAGAAGATATTGCTTCTTCATTTCTGTATTCTTTATAACCTGAGAATGTGGCGACACATACCTGGGGTTACGCCGCCTAAACAGTGCAGTGAAGTAGCTTTAGTTTGAAAGGCTGCACGTTCGGCTGTATGCATACGCTGAGCCGCTTCAGACAACGTGCCAGTAGTGCTTTAACGGATGAAAACACACAGATATGTCAAAATGTGCTGTTTAAAGTCTTAAATGAATGTGAAGACTTGGGAAAAAATCGAATATGTGTCAGATGCACATCATGTGCATCAGGTTTTAAAGACACAGTGTTGATTTAAAAGTGAAACCTGCTGAAGTCTGTCACTGATGTAAATCAAAGAACAAAAGAAAAAGAGAAATCATCCCTCAACTACTCTAGTCTCTGATTAACTTTTGTAGCTTGAATAAAGATTAATCTGTATAGTTTATGCGTATACAATTTATAGTTTATGTGAAGATTAATGTTATGTGAAAAATAATGGCTTTAAATTATATGTTGAATGGCTATAATTAATAAGTAAAATTTAGGGAAAATGCATTTAATAGAGACACCAGTAGTAGGACCGTTTCACGGCTGGTAAAACAAGTTTTTGGCCAGTAAATTTCTTCACATCGCCGGCCATTGGCAGGTGTGGCAAAAAGTTAGTTTTAAGCCCAGTACTCATATATTGAAGCGGCAGAGGCTGAAAACACTGCGACATGCAGAACATGCAGGGTTCATATTTGAATAGTCTTTTTGCGGCTTAACATTCACAGACACTAGTCCACATCTCGTTTTGATTTAAGTGTACTGACCTACTTTTGATTTTTTCATCCCAAATTTGGCAAATTCTGTGACATTCCATGTTATACAGTAAATTCCATTTTATGACTGAATTCCACGATTTTTTCCGTGTTTTCCACATTGCGGAAATCATAGTGCTCTAAGGATGTCCCCAAAATTCTCCAAAGGCTCCAAAAATGAAAAAAAGTACCTTAAAGACTTCACACTTTACGTTTAAACAGGCACATGTAAAAATAAAACTTGGAAGTTATGACAACTCTAAAAAAATTTGGTATTTTGGTATTTGATATTTGGACAGCAATATTCTTATAACAGCATATAATAATTAATTGACTGAAAACCTTAGTAATCTTTGCTGCTGTCAGTATCTAGTCCAATGGTTACATGACAGTTCATGTTCTCCCGAACAGCTGCAAGGCATTTGGAAAGCATCACTTTATGAATTCAAGCTAAAATTTGACCAGCACATGTCTTCTCAGAATCTTTCAAATTTGCCTGCTGTATGTAATCAGATTTAATTTAGGCTTCATACTTCATTGCCATTTTATGAGGTTTTGATGTGTGTTATCTGGAATTGTCAAACTCGGAACGAGAGACCAAATGTCAAACCTAGTTAATGTTCAAAAAGCACAATTAGTCTGATAAAAAAATGTTCTTTGCTGATATATGTTGATGTGTTTTAGCTGCTCATTTCAAATTCTATGTCATGAGTTTGACTGAACAAATAAAAAGCCTAATTAAAAAGCTAGAGGAATGCTTCCAGAAACTTCTAGTGGCTAACGCTGTTACTAATCCAGACACAGAAGGGTCATGTTTTCAGGCCATGAGCACACCCAGAGGATATAGCAGTAAATATTATGGCTTTTCCCTCTTGGCCTCTCCTGCAATCTATTCCATGACGAATGTTATCCTCTTCAGCCAGTAATACATCCGAGGTCCTGTAACTCCAGCTCTGGTGTTGTCACTCATTGTACCCATCATTTCAATGTACACCATCTGGTGTTTGAGCAGATCTGGCTGTTTTGGCCCTCTGTGACCTGTTGCCCTGTCCCTGATGAGGACTGACAGCTCATGTGATTACTTGAAAAGTGAGAAAGAAACTAAAGGCGAGAATAGGAAGCAGAGTGACTGTTTTGGTGACCACAAGGAAATACTGAAATGTAGACCTGCTGGTTAACAAACTGTCATGCTGTAACTTCCTGCAATGTCTGCATTTGGAAGTTTTACAATTTATATATTTAAGCATCGCTGTATCGCTTCATACTGCCATCGAGATGGTGTAATTTCGACACAAAAGCATGTGGGAACTGACAATTCAGGTTTTGCCATCCCGCTGTTAAATTCCAGCAAACCCCTCATTTAAACCCTTCAGAATGCTCCATACTGTCGATAAAGCTTAAGTTGTTTTGAAGTCAGATTCCTGCTGCTGCTCTCCATGCAGTCCCAGGCTTTAGGTTCTGATCCAAAGGTCCATCTGTTCACCCAGGCATGCACAATTCACATTATAGTGCAGGTGCTTGTGGGATAGTTTCCAGTAGCTCTGTGGAATGTGACCACACTTGAAAGCGTTTAACCCTTCTGTCAGCCTTGATGATCTTTCAGAGAGAGGGAGAGAAACAGCCAACGAGAGGGTGACACCTTATAGTATGTTTCAGCAATTCATATCCCCTTTAGTATCCAGTGGACAGAGATCAACAGCTTTCGTAACTCCAGTGGAGACACATGCTCGACATGTTTTAAAGGACGTCCTGTGAGTATATTTAAATGGTTAAAATGGATTTAAATGGTTAGGTCACAAAAATTAAAAATAATGTCATTAATTACTTATGTCGTTCCAAACCCGTAAAGTCCTTCATTCATATTTTTAACACAAATTAAGATTTTTTTAATGAGCTTTCTGACCCTGCATAGACAGCAACACAGCTGACACATTCAAGGTCCAGAAAGGTAGTAAGGACATCTTTAAATTAGTCCACGTGACATCAGTGGTTCAACCTTAATTTCAGGAAGCTACAAAAAAATTTGTGTGCAAAGAAAACAAAAAAACTTTATTCAACAATTTCTTCTCTTCTGTGTCAGTCTTTGACATGTGTTCACGAGAGTGAGTGCAGGAGCCAGCATTCTAACGCAGATCCTGGATGCACTGCACCTTGTTCGTCGTAGTACTTTCATGAATGTGCGACAAGACTAACACTGAACAGAAGAAATTGTTGAATTCATTAAAATTTCTTAGAATTCGGCGGCGGCACGTTGCCCTCATTGCATCCCGTGTTTGAGTCCTGGCTTGCGAACCTTTCTTGATCCTGTCCCCCTCTCTCTTTTCCACTTTGTTTCCGATCTAACTACTGTGCCAAAAATGCCAAAAATAAATCTTTAAAAAATCGTATTTCATCAAAAATATCTTAACTTGTGTTCCAAAGATGAACAAGGGTCTTGCAGGTTTGGAACGACATGAGTGCGAGTAATTTATGACAGTATTTTCATTTTTTTGGGTGAACTATCCCTTTAAACCGCAATATAAGTTTCCAGTACAAATATGTAAACATCCTTAAAACAAGATTGAAAAACAAAATGGCATAAGATATAGGGCATAGTGTACACTAAATTCATTATTTACTCACATTCATGTCATGACACACGCTCATGTTCAAAGCTGTATATATTTCTTTCTTCTCTTAAATAGAAAAGAAAGTATTTTTGGAGAATGTTGGTAACCAAACTGTTATGTTTCCCATTTACTTTCTTTGAATTATTTGCCAATACAATGGAGGTCAGTGGGAGCCAAAAATGTTGTTTTATGAAACATGGAACAAAAATATGTTCCAGACTTTTGTGTGAATAAATGATGACAGAATTATCACTCTGGGCTGAACTATCCATTTAGGTCTACTGAAATGTGGTTAGCATAAATAAATACAAAAAAAAAATAAAATAGTAAATTGATAGTGAAGTAAGAATTTACTTGTTCACGCTCCAAGTTTATTTTTTTACTCTACTGGCATTTTAAATATTAACTACATTTTTCTAATTTATTTCATTAAATACAAAAATAATAATAATCCAAGTTTAAACCTTGTTAAATTTTTGTGTACTAGACAAAAATACTGCATGAAAAATTATTTGTGCAATGTATTATTTGGGCTTTTGCTGTTAGTGAAAGCAGATCGATCATGAAACACCACCATGAAACCACTGCTGTGATCCCTGTTCCGTGATTGGTTATAGCTCCAGGAAACCCTCACATCCCACAGCTTGAGCAGTGACAGTGTGCCGTAGTCATGGTCTCTGTGTGTTGATGTTTGTCCCTGACTAGTTATATTTAGTGGCGCTAAACCATTTTGAAATTCAATCTGCTGTCTTACAAGACTAAAAGCCCCAGAGACTTCCTCACCACATGGTCAATAGAGAAAAATCTCCAGCAGTCACCCATTATAGACTCAAAGACTTCCTGAGCTTTATATTAAACTCAGTATATAATGGTTACACTTATTTTGAGGTGTCCTTACAGTTACAGTGTAATTACAGTGCCTTGCAAAAGTATTCATACCCCTTCATTTTTGTCACAGTTTGTTGCAGCATTATGTTAAACTGCTTTCAATTAGTTTTTCCCCACATCAATTTACACTCCATACACCATAATAATGACAGAGCAAAAACCAGATTTGCAAATTTTACAAATTTATTAAAAATAAAACATGAAATAAGTACATTGCATAAGTATTCATACCCTTAACTCAGTACATAGTTGAAGCACCTTTACAGCCTCAAGTCTTTTTGGGTATGATGTGACAAGCTTTGCACATCTGCATTTGGCAATTATCTGCCATTCTTTGCCTCACCTTTTCACCTCTCAAGCTCTGTCAGCTTGGATGGGGGCTGGCAGACATTTTCTAGAGTCCTAGTTGTTCCAGTCGTCTTCCATTATGGATAATGCTTCTGTGAACCTTCAATGCAGCAGATTTTTTTCTGAACTCTTTCCTAGATCATTGCCTTAACGCAAGTCTGTCACTGAGCTCTACAGGCAGTTATCTTGACCTCAGGACTTGGTTTTTGCTCTGATATGCATTTTCAGCTGTTAGACCTTTTCTGAGAGGTGTGTGCCTTTCTAAATCATACTCATTCAAATGAATTTGCCCCAGTTTAACTCCACTCAAAGTGTACTAACATCTAGCAATATGAATGCTCCTGAGCTAAATTTTCGAGTGTCCCAGAAAAGGGTATGAATACTTATGCAACGGGATCTTTTCAGTTTTTTATTTTTAATAAATTTGCATAAATGTTAAAAACCTATTTTTTGCTTTGCCATTATGGAGTAGGGAGTGTAGATTGATGTGGAAAAAAAGTAATTTAAAGTAGTTTAACATAAGGCAGCAACATAACAAAATGTGAAAAAAATGAAGGGGTATGAATAATTTCGCAAGGCACTGTATATATTTAAGAACTGAGTAATATTACCAGTATGTACCATAAAATACCAATAAGTACGTATCACTGCAGTTTCCACCAGAAAAAAAACATTAGAGGCGGTAAAACAGAGAGCACTTGTAATCGTTTTTGTACACAGTTATGATTACAGCTCCATATGTTTCGCTTAGCCGAACTGGATTTAGAATGGGAATCCTTGGGTACGAATCCTGTGAAAAACATGACTCACTATGAATGTGTACCGTATGTACGCCCTTATAGCGACATTGAGTGGACATTTCACACTGAATATGAATGTGAATTTGAATATTTATTATGTGAAAATGGTTTAGTTTTATGTTTACACAATTTGTGACTGTCCATCTTGTGATTCCATTCCCCCACAACCAATTTAAGCTGTAATTTTGCCTAATTATGCAAAAAGTAAAACTTGTAGTCTTTTGAAGCCAAATTGTATGAAGAACCTGACTTAAATGTAAGATGCTCTAAAGCCTCGACATCTTTTGTATTCCACAGAAGAAAGTCATATGGGTTTGGAGTGACATGAGTGTAATTGATGGTCTCAATACAAAGACATCATGTGACGTCTCACATCTGCAGTCAGTGCATCTTAACCAGAACTGCTTCATCTTATCTGTATTCACTTGCTAATTGCTAATTGCCCATTTTCCACAAGTTGAGCACATCTCATCCTGGTTTGATGTGCTCCTAATGAATTAGACAGCTGGTGTTGCAACCAAAATTTCAAGTTACATGAGTTTATTATAGGGTTATAATGGGATAGTGTTTAAAGCAATTATAGATTCAAGAAAACATGATGATGGATGCCATGATGATATGTGTACAGCTTTATAACATACACTGCAATCCACCTGGAGAGGATATAATATTATTAGACTTTAATTTGCTCATGTTTTGAGTTGTCCAATTGTACACATTTTCAGTGATCAAAAACCAAATGGAGTGACATGAGAGTAATTGATGGTCTCAATACAAAGACATCATGTGACGTCTCACATCTGCAGTCAGTGCATCTTAACCAGAACTGCTTCATATTATCTGTATTCACTTGCTAATTGCGTGATAATAGGTTTTGACAGGGCAAAAACGAAGCTCCCAAGTCTCCTTATGATTAAACATCCAAATTTAACTCGTTCATTAAATGACTTCCTCTCAAACTTATGCTACAGGCTGAATATTGCCACAGCTGTTTCTGTTTAAGCTGGTGATGATATGTTTGACATCTCTTCTTCATCACTCAGTTGCAGTTGGATATATGAACACAGAAACTTGTTGAAATGCTTGTTTGTCTCCTCAGCGGAGTAGAAACCAAAAAGCCCATTTTCCACAAGTTGAGCACATCTCATCCTGGTTTGATGTGCTCCTAATGAATTAGACAGCTGGTGTTGCAACCAAAATTTCAAGTTACATGAGTTTATTGTAGGGTTACAATGGGATAGTGTTTAAAGCAATTATAGATTCAAGAAAACATGATGATGGATGCCATGATGATATGTGTACAGCTTTATAACATACACTGCAATCCACCCGGAGAGGATATAATATTATTAGACTTTAATTTGCTCATGTTTATGGTGGCAACCTCTTTACTGGCCTTATGAAATGTCACTATGGGATTTTGCCTTTTATACCATTTGTACGGATCCATTTTTTGCCCTTTACAAATTTGCTCCTGTGTGGCTTTCAAATGAAGCCACAATATATTAAACTTGCCTGTGTATTTTTATATTTCCGTATGTTTTGTGCTTTGGCTGTCACAATATCAAATTTGCAGTAGATGCTACCAATAATGTGCAATTTCAGAAGTTGAATATGTTTAAAAGTGTGTCTAATCTAAAGTATATGCAGTAATAATAAAGCTGATTGTCTTAGCAAACACAATGCAAGTAAGATGAGGCAAATAAATACTGTGCTACTTTCCATTATTAGCATGCTATTTAACTGTCCATTGTTGAGATACAGTTGGATGGTTCTTTGTCTATTTTAATCTTTATTGTGAATGCTATTAATACACAGGCAGACAGAGCCGGTCAGGGGTGTGAGCTCAGGGTCAGTCCATTAACACACTGGGTTTAACACAACCTGGAGCTTCTCCTGAACTTTAATTCCTGTAAAACTGACTCACTCCCACCACCATTACAGAATGTCTGCCGCAAATTATGATTCTATTTTCACTGGTACCCAGGCACACTGATACAAACATTAACATAACAAAAAAGGAGGGTCATTCCATGTCAACTAAACAGAGCTCCCTGGCTCAAATGTTTGATTTTGTTAATACTGTTTCTGGTGAAAGAAACACCTAAATGAGGAACAAAGCAGCAAAGATATTTAATGTCATTGGGGGGTCAAAATGATGATTTTCACCTGAGTTTTGAAGCCAAATTACAGGGGGCTAAGAATGACTTTAGAAAGATGGCAGCAATAAAATGTTATTTTTACGCTCCGATTGGTAGTCCTATTAGTAAAATCTGTCGACTTAATCAGTTTTTGTTACATTATGTGCCATTATGACCATTCAAAAATGGGGGAAAATTGGTTTTTCTTTTTGCATCCCTCCCCCCAAAGTTGGCCGGTAACTTTATTTTTGGCATCTTCATTTTTAAGGCCATATTTGGTTCAGTTCCGGAGATATTGCAATTTCAATATGGCTCCAGAAGTGAATTGTTCAATTGTACACATTTTCAGTGATCAAAAACCAAATGTGGATCACTTTGCATAAAGATACATTTTTAGTTTTAACATTACTTGTTTTTCTAAATTAACTAACCTAAGTATCAGCTGTATACAAAGTGACTAACATTTGGTTTTCTGCCACTGAAAATGGGCATTATTTAACAACCTGAATATGGAGCCTCATATAGATCCCCATATCTCTGAGAGTGAATGACATTGGACCTTTAAAATGAAGACTCTAAAAGAAATGTTTAAGAACTAGAATATAAAATCAAGATATTTTTAATACTTCTTGAGTTACAGGCATGCAAACTAGGGCTGTCAAATAAAAATCAGAATTTCAAATATTCGTCAAATATTACATAAAAATCCACATTTGCCAAAAAGCTTTTTTCACTATAACTGAAATTATAAGATTTAAATTAGAATATACACTCTTAAAAATAAAGGTGATTAAAAGGTTCTTCATAGTGATGCCATAGAAGAACCATTCAGTCCAAGGTTCTTTAAAGAACCATCTCTTTCTTACCTTTTTATAATCTGAAGAACCTTCTTTTGCACAAAAAACCTTGTGAAACAAATGTACTTTATGGAATCATTTAGACAAAAAGGGACAGAAGAAAACTGTATATTATATTTTTGCAAAGAGACCCACATTTGGACCACTGAAATTGTTTTCTAGTTTAACGATTTACTCATGAAGCATACCGAAATTGCAATATGTTTGGAGCTGAACCATGTAGGGCAGGGGTCCCCAAACTAGGGCCCGCCCCCCACATTTGGACCGGCCCTCTGAACAATGCCAGAGATATATTTTGAAAATGTAATTTTAAATATGTTTTACTTATATCATGTCGGTATTTGATAATAAAGGTTGGCTTTTCACCTAAAATTTCCCTTAGTTATTAACATAGCCTAATTATTTGTTAAATTCACCAACAGAATGGTACATTGCCATAATGTGTCATCGCGATCGTTCCTTGACACGTCTGTGTGTGGTGGCTCTTGATGCCTTGACCCCAGCCTCAGTCCATTGCTTATGAAGTTCACAAATTCTTGAATCGATTTTGCTTGACAAGCCTCTCAAGGCTGCGGTTCTCTCGGTTGGTTGTGGATCTTTTTCTTCCACACTTTTTTCTTCAACTCAACTTTTTGTTAACATGCTTGGATACAGCACTCTGTGAACAGCCAGCTTCTTTGGCAATCAGTGTTTGTGGCTTACCCTCTTTGTGAAGGGTGTCAATGATTGTCTTCTGGACAACTGTCAGATCAGCAGTCTTCCCCATGATTGTGTAGCCTAGTGAACCAGACTGAGAGACCATTTTGAAGACTCAGAAAACCTTTGCAGTTGTTTTGAGTTGATTGGCATATTCACCATATTCTAATTTGTTGAGATAGCGAATTGGTGGGTTTTTGTTAAATGTGAGCCAAATCATCACAATTAAAAGAACCAAAGACTTAAATTAATTCACTCTGTGTGCATTAAATGTATTTAATAGACAAGTTTTACAATTTGAGTTGAATTACTGAAATAAATGAACTTTTCCATGACATTCTAATTTACTGAGAAGCACCTGTATATCTTTCGAAAAGAAATGATCATTTGTCTGTCTGGTGCATAAAAAAAAAAAAACTATTCTAGCATTAAAAGGTATAATAAATACAGGTAAAATCATAATAAAATAATAATATTAATAGTGGTCAGTCCAGCCCATGGAATTTTCTTTTATAAACCGACCCGGCCCCCCATTAAAGAAAAGAAAATCATGTGGCCCGCTCAGAAAAAAGTCTGGGGACCCCTGATGTAGGGTGTTAAAAATGAAGATGCGAAAATGAACATTTGTTAAGACCCAATATCTAAAAGGCTTTAAGATATCTCTAATACTTCTTGAGTTACAGGCATGCAAAATTTGGAGGAAAAGTACTTTTCCCTTTTTTTGAATGGCACCATTGGCACATAATGTAACAAAGATGGCAAAAGTCAACAGATTTTACTAACAGACATACCAATCTCTGTGTGAACATAACATGATGATGCTGCCATCTTTCTAGAGTAAGTTTTACCCCCTGTAATTTACCTCTGAATCTTAGATGAGAATTGTCATTTTGACCCCTCTCTACAAAATACTGGATTATTCAGTAAATATACATCACTGGCATTTAATAATTCAGCTTTCATTACTATACACATTTATCTTTCTTCAGAAAAAATATTGACAATCAAAAAAATAATTATATATTTATAACATCTAATATTATAATATAGCACAAATAATGAAATCTGAGTGCTTAAATTTTTAGTTTAGAAGCCCATCCTTTAAACCCTTGAAATTCTCTTGAATTTTCAGTCATTCTCCACTCGCTTCTCTAAATCACTCCTATTTCCTTTACTAACCACCCTTAGCCTCTATAGCCCGGCTGTGCACACAGGGGTGACCTAGACACTCATATGTGACACACATGCCTCTTTGGGAAGATGAGACGTGCTTTTTTGCTCTGCCTGACTGTTTGAGCTGCCATCCTGCGAGCCATCTTTATCCCTCAGGGTGAAATGTGAGGGGAGGGTGTGTGCGGTCTGCTCCAGCCCCTAAAACAGGCCCGGAAGAAACCTCTTCATTAAAAGTCTGCGCTGGTTATGCCAGGCATCCCACGCTAGGCTGACTGGGCTTATAAATAGATGGCCCAGGGGAGGGGGGAGATCGGGGTCTAACACTCACACAGGGGCCTATTAAGAGCTCATCTGAACAACAGTCTCTCCTTGAGCTCCTTCACTGGAGAGGACATCATCTTCATCATCATCATTATTGGAGCGATCCCATTCCAGCAGAACTCCTTAAGGGTCACTGAGAGAATCATTTCAGCTTAATAAAGGCAGTCATCAAGCGCGCTCTTACACAGTTACGCAGACATGCATTTTATGGATGATTAGAAACAGCACAGGAGAGATTCAAGTGAACCTAAGCAAATAGTTAGCACATGTGAACTATACAGTATGCTGCTTTGTTTAGTTTCTTGTGGTTTCTAAAATACAGTCTTGAAATCTTGCAGGTATAGACATGAATATTTCATCGATTGTGCACTTTTATATTTCCGCACATAAAATGGTGTAATTTTTTGCATCACTGGTGGCATCACATGAAATTGCAAAAATGAGGGTTTCACAAAGGTTTTGATCATTTTACACAGCATTTGGTTGGTTTCGCAGTTGCAAAAAGCTAAGTTTGTCCCTTATCTAGTGGCCGTTGCAGTAAGATAAATATCGGCATGATGAACCACTCTAAAAGAGCAATGTTTTGAAAGTGCCACACTGTTTACACTCTTCAGGAAATAAACCTATGAGCATCTTTCCTTTAGTTGGCTCTGAACATCTCCTACAGGCCAGAAGAAAGCAGTATCAAAAAGAAAAATATAGCTGCAAGCAGCGATTACTGAGGTTCAAGTGCTTTAAGGTATTTAAGCACATATGAAAAAAGACATTATTTAGCAAGCCTATTTAAAAATGCACTTTTGGCAGATAATTTACCATAGAAATATTGTTTTTAAACATTTATGGCTGTTATAGCCAACTATGGTCCGATCTCCTTAAAACTTTGCATGCTTGTTTAGAGTTACCTGTCTTATGTGCTTAGCAGGTTTCGTGAAGTTTTGAGTTTTCCTTTAGGCTTTATAGGATTTTAGGTAAATTTTTTGATAAATATTAACCTAGAGAGTCCAGAAAATTTTACTGCAGCAGTGTTTTTTTTTTTTCAGTTCTTTCATATGATATGAATATCGCACATATATGCGGTAAACCGTGCAACATACAATTGCTTATGGCAGCTGAAAAATGTGATATTGCCCCCCACTGGCTGATCTCTCTCAGATTTCTCTCAGACCAGCCGTGAGTCGAACAGGTCCACCAAGTTTTGTTGTGATCGGCCTCCATTAACTTTGTCTAACAGGTGTTCAAAATTCATTGGCTATTGGCGGCTGTTTTTTGAGATATGTCCTTAGAGACACTTGTGGCACTTCAAACGAAAAACCTAGGACTAGTGTGCAAAAGTATCTTTTTCAAAAAATGCGTTTTGTCCGCCATAAACCAATGATTCCAATGACACTTGAGCCTACGACTGATGGTTTAGTAGTTATGAGCGATGTTGTACTTTTGTTCGCTGTAGCGCCCCCGTCAGGCCAATTGGGATGAGCCTTGGTCACATTGTAGGCGGTATGAGTGCTACCATCCCTCCAATTTTCAAGTCTCTACGACTTACGGTTTGGTCTGCACCATCAGTTTTACGTGGAGACGGCGACCATTCTAACGATTACAATAGGGTTTCAGCGATACGCATATTTAAACCATTTTCTCTATCCTGACTCTAAAAAACATTAAAAAAAGTATAACACCATCTTCTGCAAACAGCTGACATTACTCTTCTGTTTGCTCTCCTAAAGGTCCTATGGAGAACTGACCAACTGCACATTCCTGGTGGCTCTGAAGATGAACTGTTTCTGGCCCAACCGAATGGTGGACGAATTCTTCATCCGTGTGCACAGACACTACTTCCATGACTGCTCATTGTCTGGACGTCTGCTTCATGACCCACCCAATCGGATCCTGGGCCCTTTTATCGTGGTGCCCATTCTGGTGACACTACTTATGACTGCTCTAGTGGTGTGGAGGAGTAAACGCAGCGAGGGAATCGTGTAAGTCCACGATAAACTGTAATTAATACAGGACCTCCACACCGAACAATACTCCTCCATACAGGAGAATTTTCACAGACTGCAAATGCGAAGACAGACTTGTTTTTCGTCAAGTGGTTGTATATTGAAACTCTTACAGTGAACGCTGTCACTGTTATCTGCACACAGATAACATACAAGTCATTTACACAGAGAAAAAAACCTTCAACACAGGTAGTTTTCAACTAAATGTTTTGTCATGCCAGCATTCTGTCAGTAAACAGATCTCCAATCTGGATGCAAGTCATTTTCGTGATGATGGATAAGTTTCACCTTGGATGGATACACACCAAACTAAAGGGAGGACAATGTTATTCCCATGAGTCTGACAAACCTTTACTGTCATGTGAACACTGGACTCGATCACTCTGTGTCACCCATCAACTTCAATGCATTTCACAATAATAAATGTGCTTTGTGCCAAATGATGACACTCATTCAGTCACAAATATTTAGTTGATTAATTATTAAGAAAAATAAACAATTAGATATTTTGTTAAGATACTCAAAAAGCTGTAAAAGATTCTGATGCTTTGCGAATGTATCTCTTATAGACAAGTCAACCCCACAATGCATTGCTACATCAAAATTTTCCAAGATTTTGGGGAGCTGTAATAAATTGATACTTTTCAGTATTGAATGAAATCAATAAAAATCCTGAATTAAATCTAAACCTGACTATTGTATCCGATGTGTGGTATATATATCTTAAAGAGAACAAAATAACTATGGCTTCACATGCAAATCAAGGCAAAAATCTATGTGAATTTATATAAATGCACCACAAATGTCATCTAAATGTCATGTTTGTACAAATTTATAGTACTTAAAATTTACACTGCACCAACAAATGCAGACCAATAATAATACACTGATCTGACAAAAACTAATGAACGTTATTATTAATCTAATGTCTGTTAACATTTGTCTGTGTCTGTTGGTGCAGTGTGAATTGTATAGAAGCTTATTTCTGCCACTGAATTAAAAAAAAAATTGTGACTTTAACTTACAATTCTGACTTTTTTCCTCAGAATTGCACGATACAAACTTGCAATTCTGTCCTTTTTTCCAGAATTGTGTGATATAAACACGCAATTGCGAGTTATTGTCAGAATTGCGTGATATAAATTCGCAATTGCAAAGTATAAAGATAAAAACTCACAATTCAGACTTTTTTCTCACAAATGCTAGTGCAAATGCCAGTTTGTATCATGCAATTCTGACTTTTTCTCGTTATGATATTTTTTCTCGCAAATGCAAGTTTGTATCTCGCAATTCTCACCTTTTTCTTAAAACTGCGTGATACAAACTTGCAATTCTGACTTTTTGTATCTGGCAATAATGACTTTTTCTTGCAATTACGACTTTTTATCTTACAAATCTCACTTTTTTCTCAGAATTGCGAGTTATAAAGTCAGAATTGAGTAATATAAACTCACATTTGCAAGTTATGAAGATAAAAACTCACAATTCTCACATTTTTCTCACAAATGCGAGCGCTTCTCGCAATTGTGACTTTCTTGCAATTGGAAGTTTATGTCTCACAATTCTGACTTTTTTCCATTCAATTACGACTTATCTAACAATTCTGACTTTTTCTTCTTCTAAAAATTGCATGATATAAACTCGCAATTCCGGCTTTTTTCTCACTAATGCGAGTTTGTATCTGGCAATAATGACTTTTTCTCGCAATTATGACTTTTTGTCTCACAATTTTCACTTTTTTCTCAGAATTGCGAGTTATAAAGTCAGAATTGAGTGATATAAACTCAAATTTACAAGTTATGAAGATTAAAAACTCACAATTCTCACATTTTTCTCACAAATGCGAGCGCATCTCGCGATTGTGACTTTCTTGCAATTGGAAGTTTATGTCTCACAATTCTGACTTTTTTCCATTCAATTATGACTTATCTAACAATTCTGACTTTTTTTTTCTTCTAAAAATTGCATGATATAAACTCGCAATTCTGACTTTTTTCTCACAAATGCGAGTTTGTATCTTGCATTTATGACTTTTCTCACTGTATTTCAGAATTGCGTGATACAAACTCGTAATTGTGAGTTATAAAGATAAAAAACTTGCAATTCTGACAATTTTTTTTCTCAGAATTGTGAGATACACACTCGCAATTCCGAATTATAAAGTCCAAATTTTTAAGGAAAAAAAAAAACACTGATATGTGATCAGAATTGCGAGTTTCTCACAATGTTTACTTTATGACTCGCAATTGCAAGTTTATCTCTCAAAACTCTGAGAAAAAAGTCAGAATTGCGAGGTATAAACTCGCTATTACTCTATCCTTTTTTATTTTTTATTCAGTGGTGAAAACCGGCTCTCATCATAAGCCATGTCAAGGGAAAATATTTTCTTTCTGTAGCAGAGAGCATCCTACCAGCAAAGAAGCTTGCAGCATTTGTTATGGGATAATTCATGTATTAGCACTAAAAGGATGTTTTCATTCACATGGTTCTGCTAATTGCTATTTTTTTAAACATATCTGTGTATGTCCAGAGCTCTGTCCCCACAGTGAGTGATTTAAAAGCCTGTGGCGAACTAGACAGTGGCACAGAGACAGTAGACATTTCTAATGTCAAAGCCTCTGATTTCCGCTGCAGTTATAATAAAGCCATTTGCCCTTGACTCTTTTATTCCAGACATTTCCCCTCATTAGAGGTTTGCTTTGTAGCACATCATACGCTGTCATATCATGCAGTCATGAGTCACCAGAGGTTTAGCTGTTAAATTACAACAGGTCACTTAGAGCACGATCACTCAGTCTAAGTTTGATGTTCATGCCACATTCCGTTGCAAGAAGGATGTGCAGGGATTCATGTTTTATGCTCTTTTTACCCTAAGCATAATTTTGTAACCACAGAGATCAATAAGAAATTCTTGTAAATAACTGCCAGCATCACCAAATGCACTGATGTGCCACTATTTTTAAGTAAGTTAAGAAAACTTAAATCGAACTCCAATAAAAAAAAAGAGAAATAAAGCACAAAGGAAACAAGACAAACACACTGTGAGTCAGTGTCATTCATTTTATAATAAAGGTCTCACTAGAAGGTATTCAAAGTTAGGTTTACCACAGCAATATAACTTTAAAATCACTAAACTCACTAAGCTTTCATTTCAGCTTAGACTCAACTCAGACGTGACTTGAGTACTTTCAATAATCGTAATTCCTTTCCTCTCCACCTACTATGTCTTAAATTCACAGCCTTCAGGAATCTTTACAGAGCTTAAGTATGAAGAAACGCATTAGTGACTGGCAAAGGAAGAAATATGTTGAATTGTTATTTAAGTGATGTCAGATTATTATTCTTTTCTAAATAACGTATTCGATTTTCATATATGAATTCTGGAAAAAAAAAACTATAAGCACTCCACATGCTTTTCCTCACAGATCAGGCTTGTGCACAATTCAGTATTGAATTGAGAATGACTCCTAAATTCCAATTCAATTCCTGAATTTGAACTGAATTTCAATTGATGTCAAAATCTAGCCTGATAAATGTAGGATCTGGGCACTCTCCATAGACAGGGCTCAACCGGAGGGGTGGGATAAACGGTTGTCTTTTAAACTCCCTCTCCACGTAATAGGATAGCGCTACAACCAATCAGAGCAACGAAGAAGGTGGCGGAGCTAGCTGGTAGATCAAACTTTTGCCGTATCCGGTTGGCAAAACTCCAAATACATCCTTCTTTTGTAAGAACGACCTCAGTGCAGTTTCTTGTTCTTTTCTCAGAGAAAAGCTTAACTTCAAGTCTTTCAGAGTGGCGGCCAAAGCTAGCAGCAGCCATCGCTCTATCTCTCACGCGTAATTCACCGAACCAGAGAATGTCTGACGGAACTTATGGCCGCAGGTCAGTCGTCATCATGTTAAGCCCGCCCACCGACTCGTGATTGGCCCGGTACATCTTGGATTTTTCGAAATCTCAAGTGAACTGAGAGTAACTAGACTGGAAGCAAATGTAATTTGCTGCCGCTAGTAGGGGTGTAACGATATGCCTAGGTCACGATACGGTACGTATCGCGATATTTTGAACAAAAATTAAAACATGAAACTGAAAGTCAAACAACAGATTTATTTAAAAAAAAAAATTCAATAACTTTCTTAGTTTTACATACAAGGTCACATTTTAAGGTTTATTAAAAACCTTCTGTATTAAAATTAACAACTGAATAGGTCTGTCTGTCACTGAATTTTTTTTTTTTAATTTAACATGATAGTGATAAAATTGTCAAGATGTCAAATTCTTTAAAGCTGCTAGCGATGCAAGATTCTATGTGTGTGCGAAACAGAGTCCTACTCGACGGGTGAACGGCTAAAATTGACATAATGGGTGGAATAATATTTATCTGTCAGGTGCAGGGCGGGTGACATGCACGGGTATTAAGAAATGTCTGTTCCAATGTGTGACTCGAAAAGCGGGTGAGTCTGAAGCACGAAACTTTTAACATACATTACGATACATATCGCAACATTTTTGCATCGTGAAATATCGTACCACGAAATATTGTTACATCCCTAGCCGCTAGGGGCGCGTCTAGATTCTAGGCTAGTCAAAAACAGGATCTAGAATTACAATTCGAATTTGAATTAAAGGAAGCAGCATTGCAATTCAATACAAATTCAAATAAATTCATATACATAAGTGAAGTGTTTAACAATGAAGCTTTACAATATATGTCAGATATGATTTCATTACATATTCTATAAATGATATTAGTTTGAACTACTTGTACAGATTACATTAACAGGAAATGTTTCCCCCCAGCAAAGAATGTTAAAAGCTCTAGTCACAGAACACATAATTAAGTTCGATTTATTGTAATTGTAATTTTGTGGAATAAAATGTATGCAGGGTTGAGGAGTGACTAGTTATGTGTAATGAAATTATGCTATTAAATTACAAAATTAATGTAATTGTATGTGAGATTCAACACATTGTATGACTGTGTGGAATGTCTTTGAATTGCCATGAATTGAATTCCACTTCCTGTCATTCCAACTCCAATTCAAACTTCCTGTGGGGCGGAGTCAATTCAATTCAAATTCCAACTCATGAATTGAATGGTGGCCAATTCTGAAATTCTGAATTGTGCACAAGTCTGTCACAGATAATAAATGTTCCTGTGCCATGAATGCAAATTGTTAGGACACCACAGGCAAAGTTTTTGTAAAAAGTGTAAATCCTTAAATCCGACTATGATTCATAAATATGAAAGTTCTACTGGGGAGATTTAAGGTTGTGTCACAGACTGCATATGCCTGAATATTTACATTTATTCGGCTGGTGAGAATCATTGGCAAGACTACAAAAACAGGCTGTTGTAATATTATGAATGGTCATAACATTTACTTTTCTCTTTTCATAGTAAACAATGAACTGATTTATTAGTGCTGTATCAGGGAAATTCATCTCTCTTGGGCAACATTCATCGCTTATATAATCTGTATGTGGAATCAATAAAGGATTTCAGCCATCCCTGGTCTCATATATTTTCTTTGTCTTTTATGAAGTGCAGAGTATTGAATAAGTCTTATCCTATATCAAATTACACTTCAATACATGCCAATAGCAGGATTCACTTCATCTGCATCGCAAAGTACCAATTAATATTGATGGCACATTTCCAAGAGATTAATGGATCACTAGTTGATGCATCAGCTATTTATCACTTTAATAACAGGCGATTAAAAATGTTGTCTCATCACCTTGATGGAAGGGGAGGGGAATAATCGTCTCAAACACACGCACTTGCAGCCATATTTGGAAGGACAATCTTCTCTGTTAGATGAAAGGGTAAACGGAATGACACAAGGAAAATTCACAGACTCCTCGCTAATGAGACAAACCAGTCATCCGTCTCTTGAGCCGCACCGGAGCTAATAGTCATCACACGGGAGTTATTTTCAGTTACACTCAAAGTGTTACTGTAAGTAATGCACCAATTAAAGAAGCTGTTACCACAAAGGAATGAGAGGGCACAGGGAATCTGTAAAGGACAATACAAGACTTTTTCACTACGCTGTAATTAGACACTCACACTCATTACAAACCACCTTAACATTCTAATTCACTCTTTTATTATGTAAAAATGATTAAGAAGATAATGTCAGATGAATAAATTATTTCTTTACGGTTAAAAGGTTAATTTCAGCACAACTAGAATTAACAAACTCATTTTCAAACAAAACACTCTTCCCATCTGGCATTGTTCAAACAAACCAATAACCCAACTCCAGACTCCATTGGTTGAACCCTTGTTTTGGCCTTTACTCTAGATTACTTCAGGCAGATTGTGCACGTTCCACAACAGCAATGACTTAAAATTACAAAATAACAATACAGGTTTGTTATTAATATAATTAAAGAGAGGAGGTAGAAGTCTTAAAACTTAAAAAAGTTTGTTGGGTGTAGAAATTGGGCCGACAGTCCCAAAACCTGGCTTTCCGGTGCCGCCCAGATGCCTTTGGCTGGGTGTCTGGCCAAGAGCATTTACTATGAAACATTTACAGTGTTCAAAGAAGGCTGATTACTGCTGCTGGGAAGAACTGAAAGGGGCTCTGTTTTTATTTTGTGGGTTTATAAAAAGATTAAGAGGGGTGGCTGGGGGAATTTATGTTGTACCACAAGAGAAGAAATTCTAAAAATGGTCTAAGACAAATGAATGTGAAATCATTAGGAAAAAGGTACAAGAGGCTGTGCTGTGAATATACAGTTGAGGTCAAAAGTTTACACCCCCCTTTCAGAATCTGCAAAATGTTATTTTTCCAAAATAAGAGGGATCATTGAAAATGAAAATGTTGTTTATTTAGTACTGACCCGAATAAGATATTTCACATTAAAGGTGCTTACATATAATCCACAAGAAAAAAATCTTTTGAATTTTTTATTTGAAAATAGGGTAAATTTAACTTATTTTGTCTTCTGGGATACATGTAACTATCTTCTGTAGCCTCTAAAGGGCAGAACTAAATGAAAAGAATATATATATATTTAGGCAAAATAAGAAAAATTTACACATCTCCATTCGGTTCAAAAGTTTTCGCCCCCAGCTTAAAAACTTAATGCATGGTTTTTCCTTCTGGTGCATCAGTGAACATTAAACTGCATTTTTGCAAGAGTCAATCATTTTATCTCATGAAGTGTGTCATAGTGTACAACAACCGGTTCACAATGTCTCTACAGAAAGACTAGCATTTTTATTTTTATCCGGTCGTCCACAGCAAATTCCATTTTCAGCAAATTCCAACAGATTTGCATTCATCTGTTTAGGATAAAACTTTTAGTGTTAACTATTTGACATTTCACTTCAAATGAGTTGCAAAATGTGTATCATGCTGCAGAAATGTTTTTTTTTTTTTTTTTTAATTTATCCTGGGTTAGACGGTTTGCTATATATGTCTACACAAAATACACACATTTTTTTTAAGAGATAGTTCACCAAAAAAAAAAAAAGAAAAGAAAATTTTGTCATTAATTACTCACCCTCGTGTCATAGCAAACCTGTAAGACCTTTCTTCATCTTTGGAACACAAATTAAGATATTTTTGACGAAATCCAAATTGCAACTGAAATGTTCCCAGACCCAGAAACATAGTAAGAACATCAGTAAAACAGTCCATGTGACATCAGTGGTTCAACCACAATTTTACAAAGCTACGAGAATACTTTTTTGCGCAAAGAAAACAAAAATGACTTTATTTAACAATTTCTTCTCCTCCAAATCACATATTCCACCATTATCAAGAGTACTACGACAGAGGTATTCTCAATAATGGCGGAAGACGTAGAACACTATGAGAGTGAGTATGACAGAATTTTCTATAAGCCTTTTAAATTAACAAAAACTGTACAGACCATTTGAGAAAAGAAAACAAAAGACAGTCTGCTGTAATATTCTCTGGCCCATTTTCACACAAAAGGCATCAAATATATTATTCCATCATTTCCATTCTTTTAAAACGATTCTGATCACATTCAAACTGCAGTCACAAATCTTCTAAGCCTAGCGCTCATTAGCTGCTTTTATCAGTCTTTTATGAGCGATTTCCATTTATCATAAAATGTTTTTGTCTAAAACCATGTCATACAGCAGGATATTCATTTATTTCTAAGTGGCAGCAATATCACATCCCAGCATGCACAATGTCACACTGTGAATGTCTTTCAATAATGAGATTGGGAAGTTGAAATGATGAGCAGTAAACTTTTTCCATTTACAAGGTGGAAGTAAATTATTTTAAGAGAGACTAGTGTCCTCTCAGTCTTCACTGGACTACTAATAAGTGGGTATAGGTGTCTAGCCTTTCACTAGGGGTCTTAGTATGTGATGATATCAAAGAATGTTATTAATGACTGGACTCTCCCACATGAAAGAGTAGCCCCGCATCCATTTATTGCATCAGTATTGTCCAGGGTGAAAGCCCTGCTATGTTACAGCATTTCATTCACGTTGCTTAAAAGACTAAAGGAAACTAAAGAGAAAGATATCACCTGCCTATTGAACTAAATATGTGTTTTATAGAAGAGTGAAACATTTGAGTAGGATGCTGTGCTTTGAAAACAAGAGACCTCATTACATAACACATACACACAACATCCTTAGGAAAAGGTTTCGGTTCAGGAAGGATATTATAGATAGTAGCTGGTTCTACTATGATTAGTAAATCAGACGCTAATTATGACTAGAGGACCGGCCATTATGATTAAAGAGAAAGACAGATAAATCCATGATGTAATGGTTTGACAAGAGACCAATGTCAGTCATTCACTTTGATGTATTTAAAGCACTGCCTGCCTATTCTGAATCTGAAATCAAATTTCCTTGTTTAGGTTGTGAACACCAAATGTAAGACATCACTGAATGGATAGAGGATTGAACACCCTGCTGGAAAATCCAGATAAACCCATCTTAAGGTTGTGTTTTGAACACGACAACTGGCTGAAATGGACTAGTAGTAAAGAAAAGCCTAGGACCAATGGCGGCTCATCACCCACAGCACATAATGCCTATATTCCCTGCTGTAATCACACATGCAGAAAATACTAAAAGCTGCCTGCTTTCCCTGCATATCTATAACTTCTGATTATGATGACACAATATTTAGTGTTTTAAGTCTTTTCATGTGTCAGTTTTCATTAAGCCCTCCTGAAGATTTTTCATTTTCTCAGTTCTTGCATTGTTCAACTCCTGTATTAATTCTAATGAGCTGGACTGAGTCTCCAACCAATTTTCTGCCCCATTTTCTGTGTTTAACTTGGCTACACAAAAAGGTGTTTGTTTGCATTGAAGTCAAATTGCTTCACAATGCCTCCCACGTGGAAAGTAACGTGTGGGTTTGTTCACCGATGTAGAACGAGCTCATGCTACCAAGTGCTCCGAATGTGGGTGGCTTTCATGATTTAAAGCAAAGTACACAGACTCAAAGGCTCTTCATCGAGTCAATGCATGTGGAGGAAAACAAGGACACCTGAGTAATTCTCTTGAAAAAGACAAATATTCTCTGAAGCATGAGCCAAACAGAACAATTGCTGCTGTTTCTATTTAACTCAATGGTGCAAAAATAGACATTCAAGTTGAGTGACCAGCGTTTGGGATGTTAAAATTTCATTTTTATACAATTTAGACAAAGTGTTTCATTATTTCTATTGTCATTGTGCATTAACTTCTTTTATGTCTTTACATTGTGTTGTTTAGGGCTGTCACAATTTGTCGATTCTAATTGACTATTAGATTTTTTAAAAATCCTCGATTTCATTTTGCCCACGTCGAGTAACTGGCAAAATACCGGAAGTGGCACATTTCATGGACGAGAATCCATGAAACGCATTTTTAGACTGTTTTAAAAATCATAATTGAGCATAATTGTGAATTCCCAAAAGCTACGATTCAGTTAAATAAATATATTCGATGCAGGTATAATATACGTGCGTCAATTATTTACAGGCGTCTCACAGCAGCTCTGTTCACAGTATGCTGTTCCAGAGGAACTGTTATCATTTATGTCTTAAACTCCATCTCTGCATGTTGTTGTGAGTGTGGGTTTATTATAACGTTCATCTGGGAAGGCAATGTGCACCATTTAATCAGATTTGTAAGGTAAATCATTTTTTCTATATTAAAGCCAAATTTTAAATATTATATATTTATCTATATTATGCCAAATATTAAAGATTCAGTAAACATTTGACTTAAAAGTTGTTTAGTCAATTTTAAACAAAGATTAGATCGCGCAGTGAAGTGTAAAAACAATTGACAGGCCGTTGGTGCCCTCTGCAGGCCTAATGTACATTAGTTTTATAATACATTATGTATTTTAACAGTTTTGTGTATAAAAACATGATTTCTTGCTTTTGATTCTTTATTTGAAGGAATTATCATTGCCTCATTGCTATTATATATGTATTTTAAGTCATTTTAAAGGCTATTGTTCACTTAACATCTATTATATATATATATATATATATATATATATATATATATATATATATATATATGTGTGTGTGTGTGTGTGTGTGTGTGTGTGTGTGGTAATTAAATAAATAAATAAATAAATAAATAAATAAATAATATATATACTGTGTGTATATATATATATATATATATATATATATATATATATATATATATATATATATAGTATTATCTGCGGTGTATTATCAGAAATGAGTTCCCAGCTAGTTTAGCATTTGCACATGTGCTGCGTGGTATTACTGCGCCTGCTTCGGCCTTATTACGGCAGCAAACTTCCTTGACTATTACGCCGGAATGGGAGTGTAGTTCCTAATCTTATCGGCCTAGAAAATTGAAGCTTTGCATTTCCACCGGTCTTAGTACACGATATAACTGCAGAAGAGTCAAGTTTTAAATAGGACAAATATGGAAACTCGTTGGTCATTTTTGAACATGATGCTATTGGTCTAATAGGATTCAATGATCTATGCTAAGCTATGCTAAAAGTGATATCGCCAGAACAGGAGAACGGCTGAATGGATTTCAAAACGGTAAAACTCAACTTATTAACTCGGGGGGAGTTGGAGAATGAGCCTATTTCCAAAAAAAGTGGAGTGTTTCTTTAAGTTTTCTGCACCTCCTGCGCTGACTGCCTGCACTGCTGATAAAGCACGACTCCGACAACTTGATTCTGTTTGAAGAAACAAATGGAAATATGATCTGACCATACTATATCTACAGCTCACACTAAAGTTTAAAAATACTCTCAATAAAATCCCCCTAGGCGTTAGTGACATGACGGGGTAGTGAGATACCAGTCCTGTCTTAAACAGCATCAAGTTTTATTGTTGCATATCTTCACTGTCTGGTCAAACAGTCATCCTAACCTCACACTCCAAGAAATATAACTCCAAGTTTAATGACAGGACCGTGAGAACAGTTGCTCAGAGGAAGATTTCATTGCTTGGAGGTTGTTCTTTCAGAGCTCAGGTGTCAAAGGAGTTCTTGGATATGTTCAACTATCAACTTTGTCTCAGAGTTTTCTCCTACAAATTCCTTTGGGGAAATAAAAATGGAGGATTGTTCTGTTCATATTGAAATAGCTGACTTTTGATTAAAGCATTTGGTATTTTAGCAAATCCAAGTTTAAAATTATTACAATCTTTGTCTCAGAGAAGCAAGAGACTTTAAGTGTAAACTGGTCCAAATATGAAACCTCTATCATTACAGTTCAGTTCTCTGTAACTCCAATATAGTCAGGGTTGTTTCAAACCTCAGTGACTTTAAATGAATGGACAAACACTGAAACATACTGTAAAATACTGTAGCAGGCAGAGCAAACTCACTTGGTGCGTTTCCATCACAGATTTGTGCAAAACTTTGATGATATTTTGTAAATGTTGATAAAAAACTAATGCGAAATGGCGGCGTTTCCATTAAGCGATGTTATGCGAATAAAACATAATTTTTTCATCTTGTGATAAGTCATGATGATCGATGTTGTCAGCCACAATTTGTAGTTTGCACAATTGAAAGGGTAATGGAAATGCAGTTAATGTTCAGAATGTTACGCAGAATATTGGAAGAAAATCCAAAATAGGTTTATATGAATGTATCTCTGAGGGGAACTGACTGTCTTCAGAAAAGTTCAGATGGTATTTTCTTTTCATCTGACCTTGATGCATATTACAGGGTTCGTACAGATACTGTAAAATGAAATTCCAGGACTTTCAAGGACTTTTTTAAGCAGTACTTTTTTGATTTTCAAGGACTTCAATCAGAGATCTCACTTATCGAACTGTCTTCATTTAAAAAAAAAAAAAAAAAGAGAAATAGATATACTAATAAAAAAATCGCAAAAAATAAAGTGAAGCACATGCAAAGTATTACTACTGAAGTATTACAAAGTACACTTTTTAATACTTGACTTTTTTTAGTAAACCACAGATAATTTTCTTAAAGTGATTTGCCTTTGTGTATACTTTTTTGTTTGTTTGTTTTTATAACTGTACTGTATTAATAGTTCAAAATCAGAAAAAAAAGATTCATGAAATCGCTCTAAAATCCTGATCTGAAACAAATGATTTGCGAACCCATACCCATCCTGATCTGAATCAAATGATTTGCAATCCACGCTCCAAAGTTCAGATCTAAATCAAATGATTAACGATCCATGCTCTGAAGCAGGGGCGCCGCTCGCAATTTTGGGCCCTATGACAAAATATGAGGCTGGGGCCCCCCTACCACACAAAAGCAGATCTCTGGGGGCCCCTAAAAGGCGTGGGCCCTTAGAATTGTCCTAACTTACTGAATCATTTTGCTACGCAATGGTTTAACTAATTCAGAGTTTCAAAAAGCTCTGTTTCACCCATCACTACGTGCTTTTTAAAATTGTTACAAGTGATGTCGAAAAAAAAAATGAATGACTCTTTTAATTTGAACTGGTTTTTGCTAGCGAATCACTTGAAATGAATGATCAAAGTCACGTGTTTAAATCAATCAGTGGTTCCAGCGGTTGACTCAATTGATTTGGTTCATCTGTTCCTCTTTTCGCATCTTCAGCCATGTTTACATGACACTGTCAGTACTACTACAGCAATCAAACGCTTCCTATAAATGCTGTCCAGGTTTTTGCATGTCTCCACTGGTATTTTTGCCCATTCATCTTTAGCGATGAGCTCCAACTCTTTCGGTTGGAGGGTCTCCTTGCCATCACCCTGATCTTTAGCTCCCTCCACAGATTCTCAATTGGATTTAAGTCAGGACTCTGGCTGCAAAACATTAATGTTTTTGTCTGCTAACCATTTCTTCACCACTTTTGCTGTGTGTTTTGGGTCATTGTTGTGCTGAAATGTCCACTGCTGCCCAAGGACAAGTTTCTCTGCAGACTGCCTGATGTTGTTGTTGAGAATTTTGATGTATTGCTCCTTTTTCATGGTGCCGTTTGCTGTGATTAGGTTCCCTGGTCCACCGGCTGAAAAACACCCCCAAAACATTAGGTTCCCACCATCATGTTTGACAGTGGGGATGGTGTTCTTAGGGTTGAAGGCTTCTCCTTTTTTATCTTCTCCCTTTCTATAGCCCTTTCCTGACTTGTGAGGTCCTCAGTGATCTCCTTTGTCTTAGCCATGACTGTCCACAAACCAACAGCAGAGGGCTTCTGTTTTTCACCTGTTGAGTTGATTAAAGCAGCTGTTCCCAATGAATCAGGGTAATTAGGATGCTTTAGAACAGCTTGGACTATTTGGAATGGTATAGAACTTTGGATTTTCTCATAGACTGTGACAGTTTGCAAAGTGTATAAATAATTTTGGACATGCCACTTTTTGTTCAAATGTAAATAAAAGATGAGTAATATTTTTTTCCACAGTGATGCCTCTTGTACATCGTCAGATGCCAGAATCCTAAAAAAATGTGATAGATTTTTGTTCAAACCGCCCAGCACTATTTGAGGGGAACTACTCCTTCAAAAAGTGGGTCCATTTGCCCTCCATCTAATCTCCTTTCTATCTAAAAGACAAAATCCAATCTATCTTTCATTCTAATGGGACTACAGCACTGTGACTTAAAAATATAAGCAACACTGGCATTAAAACCACAAAATGATGCAAAAGAATAAATATGAATAATGCTGTTGCTTAGCTTGAGGGACATCCAGCAGGTCTGCGCACTCTTGGCCTCATTGAAAAGCAAAAAGGAGATGGGTAATTCGACAAAGACAGTCTATTGTTCGCCCTGCTTGCTCTGCCAGGTCATCGCATCTCACATTTAAGCCGCCAGGCTCAGAAACAGGTCTGTCTCTCTCTCTCTCTCGTCTCATCTCTTTTTTTCAGGCGAGAATCATTTGCAGCTTATGAATGCTTTCAAACAGGTTTGGCATAAAATCACTGACAAAAATGCCCTGTGCTCTCTCCACCCCAGCTTGGCAAGAATCATAAACGCGCTGGGTCCAAAGAACAGAGCAGATGTTAATTTGAAATGGTCCAAGTATCAATCACCAAACAAGAAAACGTCCTATCATACATAGGGAAAAAAAGACTAAAACACAGATGATGTGGACAGTAAAATGCCAACTGTTTTCTGTCAAAGCAAAAGTAAGAGAATAAAAGACTAGAACTGCTCTTTCATAACAATAGCATACAGTATGTTATAATGTCGAGAGAGTTGTTGGCTCTGAACTCTGTGATCATATCTATTCTTAGCTTTGAGTGCAGTAGGGATGAGCAATAGGCAGCTTTATTTAGAAATTTGAGTGCATCTGAATGAGGTTCTCAAAGTTTCGAAGGTTGATGCAGGTGAATGTGAGTCACTCATTGGTTTTGTTAATGTAATGCAGTAACAGTTGTTTTCACTGCCCCTTCTACAGTCATTTTACACGACTAAAGAATGAGATAATGTAACATGATATTAATATTCCAAACATGTCATCTACATATGAGAACATCCGGATGGGAACGTTTGCATGAGTAGTTTTAAATGTGGCACAGGTGATTGATTTAATTACTGATTTTAATTGCACTCAACCAAACATATGGAAGCCTGTTCCATCACAGAGCAAAACAAAATTATAATTAAACAAGCAATTGTGAGAGTTTAAAATAAGTCACATTGTGAGATATTACTGCAGTTAATATTACAATTGTGTATTATTTCTACATAATTATTTTAATTTTATAGACAAATTTGTTGCAACAAGTGAATTTAGATAATAATGTAGTATGAAAAATAGATCCTAGTTTTAAAGGAACAGTTCACCTAAAAATGAAAATTCTGTCATTAATTGCTAATATCAGTCAATAAACAAAATGGTAGCATTATGTGCATATATTGTGCTAACATTTACACTGCATTACACACAACATGAGAGTAAGTAAATGATGACATTTACCTTTCCTTTAAGACGGAAAGCTATTACTGATAAGACAAGTACGCTTGAGCAAGAGTGAGTCCAGGGAGAGATATCTGTGGATGGAGGTAGCTGTGCATGCATTTATGCGGTATCCCTGGAGATCGGTACAGCGTGAAGGGGGTTTCATTAAGAAGTCAGTGAAGTGCTCAGAGCATTAAGATGACGTGCCAGTTACACTTCAGACGCAGATGATCATTTGGCTTCTCTTCACTGAATAGAGTTCATCTTTAAAGACATTTTAAGGACACATGCAGAGAGTTGAAAGCTGAAGCTGATGACAAGGTCAAGTCTTAATGGCATCAAGTGCATTGGTGTTCACCGAGACTTATTCTGGATTATTAAGGATCTAGATTTCCAATAATAGAATACATTTACTACAGTCTCAATGTGGCTCAAAATATATATATATATACAGTAAACACAATTAAAATATTAACAATAACAAAGTGATCCTTGATCTATGGAGGATTATTAGTACTTGAGATACAGTATAATAGTATCAAATGGATGTTGATGTTTGCTGTCTTATTTTATTCACACAGGCTCTTTGACCCTTGATTTTACATTTTCATTTCATTCCTCTGAATTTTAAAGAAGAAGCCCACGGCAAAACACACACACACACACACACACACACACACACACACACACACACACACACACACACACACACACACACACACACACACACACACACACACACACACACACACACACACACACACACACACACACACACACACACACACACACAAGCTTTCTTAGTCACACAATTCAGTGAGACATCATAAATAATTGCACCAGTGTCAAAGCAGTGGACACAGGGCCTTCAGAGAACAGAAGACCAAGTACATGTTAGTCTCCTTTCATTCACAGGACAGACAGAGCAAAGGCTAGCAGTGCAGCTTTAACAGTCACAGACTGAACTCAGTATCTCTCTATGATGAGAATAACAAGATGTGACGGGGTGAGAAACTGCCATCTCTCATACAGTAAGGCACCTTAGAGGTGTTTTTTCCTGTCCGATACATGAGGTCAAAACACCCAGTCTTTTCATTAGTTCCATGTTCTGCACACTGGAACAGATGAATCCCTGTGCTGCATCTCCAGCTCTGGCTCTGGCTGCAAATACAGTGTTTCTATCATTTTAACACCCTTTTTAAAAAAATAAAACATCTTTTGCACCATTGCGTTTTTGTAAAAGTTAGCGCAAAAACACATTTTAATTATACAAAAAAATATCTTAGAAAATATATAATAATAAATCAATACATATATTAATTGTAATATGACATTTTAGGTTATTTTCTAAAGTGCACTTTAAAGACCAAATGAAATATTGATGTCTTTCTTTTAATATAGACCAGCGGTTCCCAACCGGGGGGTCGCAACCCATTAGGGGGCCTCCGTGATCCTCCAGGGGAGCCGCGAGATATCTTAAAATTAATTTAAATATTATCCTATAATTGTTTAATTTCATTATTAATATGCTAAATGAAAATAATAAAAGCACAGCCTCTCTCGTGTTCTGTGATTGATTGCTTCAGACTCGGCGCAGCAAGCCTAATAGCACTGTTAATGAGCATCAGGCGCGCACTGACAGAGTTCACTGATCCCGTCTTCGTCGAAGCTTCCCTTCACATCGATGTGCTTGAACAGATTTAGAATGTATTTGCTGTATTTTGAATTCGTGTATTACTTTTTTAATGGATACAAACAGCAGATATTCAGTCAGTCAAGTTCAAAGG